>NW_019391283.1:0-1648 GCF_000671375.1 Centruroides sculpturatus
AAAAAAAGATTCGAGTATGCTTTTAGATATACCTTAAAATAACTACAAAAAAATAAAAAAATAAAAACTACGCAAAAGTATGAAGAAAGGTGTCTCCATCTGTCGTTTAAAATAAATTCTACTTCTATCAAAAACAAACAAGATATTCAAATAAAACAAATGATCCTAATATTAAAACACTGCATTAAAATAACTAATGTTTTTCGACTGTATTTATTATTATTCTTACGCATTCATAAATAGACGATATTTAATAGGAGTTTTCGTCGATTAAATGACATGCAAAGGAAATAGTCTTTCCTATTTTCTATCATTTAGATTCTTACGGATGAAATAATGTTAAAACCCTAAGCCGGCATTCAATTTATTGAGCGTGTGGATACCCTATCTGAGTGCAATGTTCATTAAGTTAATCAGTGGTTCCTGGTTTGTGCGTCCTTTGGACTAAACCTGTCGATCTAGGAAACTGTTTTCCCCACTCGAGACAAAGTACTAATTCCATTAAATTAATTTAAATGACTTCCAATTATTGTTTATAATTTCGTTGTAAAACGCTTTCCCGATGCGAAATTAATAAAGAGAATTAAGGATAATATTTTGCATATAAAATAATAACTAATTTTAAATCAATATTCGGAATAATTAGCGATTTCTTGCACTTACTTTCTTATTATTATTATTATTATTATTATTAAGCGAATCGAGACATAACGGAAAAGAATTCTTGCAGATTCAACGACCCGATACAAGGTTACGACCCTAAAGGTTGACCCCAATTGAGTAAAGACGTGTTTGGCCATCTGCGAGAAGAAAGGAATGACGCTTTAAAGTATTTCGATTCATTCCCAAACACGACCATTAAAAAATGCATTATTCTTTCGTACGTCGTAACAAATTAGAAAAACACTATCTGCCATTTTTCATTCGGTATCGAATGCAGTTTGATGAGTGTTCAACCAAGTAGATGTGATAATGACCCAGAAAGCAGACGATTGATTACCAGACAACTGCCTCTAAGCATTACACTACTTTTATTAGAGTAGAAGGGAAGAAGAAGAAACAGAAAAAAAAAAACCAGAAATTATAGAGATAATTAGCCGGTCGTTGTGACGTCACGTTCGGGAAAAAGAGTGGCGGAGAAATAGCTAGAGAGTGCTTCTCTTCTGCGATTCAATGACCTTTTAACAAACATCTGTATCAACATTTCCTAAATGGTGAAAGCGGTTTGGTCGAAACGACAGCTGCCGGACAACTCGGTAGATGGAAGTTATCTGCCACTAGACACTTCTCGTTCCTTAGATATCACCTCCCTTAGAGGGGTGATAATTAGCAACCAAACGGCGTTTAATATAACATGGATAGCGAAAATTCCACGTTTACCTACTTAAAAGCTCTTAAATTTACAAGTATTAACGCTCGGAAAAAAAGAAAACATCACAAAAACACGTACAGTAGATAGCGTTTTAAATATGATTCTAGATTATGTAATTAAATTTTCATATTTATTATGTTACGAATAACTCTTTTTTCGTTTTAATCCCACCATTTCTAATTTTAACTCGCTCCTTCCTATTTTAAGATCATTTAAAAATCTATTTATAGACTTAAAACATATATAAAAATATATTCGTTTAAATCCGAGAAAACT
>NW_019391284.1:0-1639 GCF_000671375.1 Centruroides sculpturatus
AAGGTGTTCTGTAAGGAAATGGCAATACTTTTACTGTGTTCTAGAGATCCAGAAATGTCTTACAATATAGTTAAAAGCATTTCAATGAAAGAAGGAGTCAAAGTTACTCAAGATAGTGCTCTACAATACTGCAAAGAAAAAAAAACCCCAATCTCACTGCCCTTCAGCTGTACTGTACTAAAATGCCAAAAAAATGCAATCAAGCCTTACATTTTTGCAAACAACATAAGTTTCTGAAGGTATGATGATGAAGGGCATCAAGATTGAGATTATTTTACAGCATTTATCAGTGCTGCATGTTAAGAGATAGCTAGTCTGAACTTAACTCTTCCTAGTGCTAAAACAGTACAATTAAGAAAGGCTTCTTTTATTACTTTTTTAATTGATGACAATAAACAAAAATATAGTAGGTAATGTTAAAGGAACATTTAATATGCTTTTAAAAGTAAGCATTAAAATTATTAAAAAGAACAAAATTCTTAATTTTTGTTATATTCATTAGTAAAAATATGGTTGCTTTACATTTATAAATTGAAACTGTAGGAGCTGCAACTAATAAAATTATATACAAAATAGAAATGCATCAGTAATATTCTATCAACTGATAATTAATATTTCATTTTTTAAATATATTGTACAATACTTTAGGTTTCAATGCATTATTGATGTATAAATTTAATAGTAGATTTGGAATTAAATAGATTCAAAAGTAAACAGAATTTTAAAAATAATTTGGACATATTTTATGTAATCAAATTTAACTAAAAATATTAATAAATTATTTTATAAAATTAGAGTCATAGAAGATAAATTTCAGATAATTTTATAAAACTTTATGTGAGGATATTAGTTGTTATTTAATAAAATTTATTAATTTTAAAAATAATATATAAATTCAATGACAACATAGATACCTCGACAATTGAGGTTTAGGTGTTCCAGCATTAAAAAGTGTGGGTGAAGCATGAGTAAACCATTTTTCAGATAATAATTTATATGTTTCAATTGCAGCATCAATGTCTTCTTTATGTATTCCGACGGATACTCGCATCAACATATGCTGTGGTCTTTCCGCAACTATTAAAATTTTATTATTTACATATAAAAATTTTTATTTACACCTTTATGAAAAAAATCTCAAAATAATATGAATTACATAAGATTTAGAGTGAATTTTAAAGTTTTCTACACTAATCTTTTATTCAACTTATATTTAGCATTATAAATAAAGAGTAATTTATGTTATAATTAATACATGCACTATTAATGTTATCATAATTATATACATATTATTTATTATGTAATATCACTAATTATATTTTCAGTAAAATTTTGTTACTTCTCCAATTAGTGTACAGTTTCAGGTATATACTGTTAGTCAAATCAAAACAATTTATAAGATTAAATTAATTAGCCCAATAAATACAACTATAATAAACTGAAGGGGTTATCACATCCAATTTATTATATCAATATTTATTGAACTAATTAATTTAATCTTAATTTACATTGAGGGCAAGAAGCATTAGAGAGGGTGCAGTCAAAGTTTTCATTGCAAAAATGTGAATGTCAGCACCACCATCCTGTAAGCCTTGAAGTTTGACAATGGCGTTTGGAACGTTGAGCATGATTCCACTGA
>NW_019391285.1:0-1637 GCF_000671375.1 Centruroides sculpturatus
TTAAAAACTCTGTTTTAAACGCAAATAGGTAATTTAAGAATATTTTTAATTTTACTTTAAGTGCAATAAGCCATTTAATTTCATATTCCGAGACTGTTCATTTTATTTAAGAGAAATTCCACGAAAATATAGTCTTTTAATGTCACATTGCTGAATGCCAAGATGGCCCATAAAACCATAAAGTTTCCAAATAAGGTTTACTTATCACAAACCTCTTTTCCTACTTCTAATAACTTACTTTCAATAGCTTATGGCATTATTTGTTACATTAAAAAAGGAATCAAAGAAAGATAATACTATTAATAATAAAATTAATAGTATTATTTTTTAATGGTAATAGAAAAAAAATACATGTAGTTTAGAAGGAATATAAAGAAACTATAAAGTTACTGTATAATGATCTTAGTTTTAAGATTAAGGAGAAATTATTCAATTTAAGAGTTGGTTGTAAATATTGAAAAAATGAAATGTTAAAACTTGAATGCTAGAATTATTTTTTTAGAAATTCTAAAATTAAAATTCCATAACTTTTTAATTGTTTAATGTATAATGTTTTAAACTTTTCTAGAAAATTACTTAAAACTTACCCATAAGTTGTTAATATTAATTTTTCTTTTGTGCTTAAAGAAAAATTAAATGCAATTAGGGTAAATGTGCTTAAAATATAGACTACTTCAATTATTATTTTTAATTTTTATAATTTGATAAAATATCGTATCGTAAATCTAAATATATTACGACATTACGAAACGACTGAAACTATTACCATAAAATTTAGCAAGAAATTTGATTAAATATGTTCAATCAAGTTTCTTTTGTCTTCTTTGAAACTTTATCGAGTATTTGCAGAATAAATTATAATTGATTTCTAATTTACAAAATAATTAATGGTCTATTCTTTATGAACTAATTGACATTAATGAATGAAATTAGTTGTATTTCATTCATTAATGCCAATTAGTTCATAGATAATAAATCGTGTCACTGTTTTATAAATTACAAATCAATTATGTTCTATAAATAAACGATTATATTTATTTTTCCATATAAATATCCCTAAAAATAATTTATTTCGAAATTATTAAATGAAATATGTTACTTAAACATATGCAGATGTCATGGTCATTAAACTTTCGATGACATTAATCTATATTTTTTCCCTTATAAATAATCAAGCAGATCGTATCAGACATAAAATAATTCTTAAAATGTTGAGATTATACTTATAAGTTTACAGAAAAAATTAAATATAGTTAATGGAGGAAGAGTATTTTTGACATATTTTAACAAACTTAGATTGTTAGCTATTATTATATCACTGAAACACGCAGATATATTGATTGCGAACAATCTAAGTTTGTTATCTTTTATATCTATATTTAAATATCACTGGCGGATTTCGCGTTAGACCCGGGGTCCGGACATAGAGGTGCAAGAGTTTGGGGCGCAAAAATTCAAAAGTCTCTAATAATAATAATAATAATAATGGGAAAGTAACTTTACATATAAACAATTCATTATAGAATTAATGCAAATTAAAAGTTTAAGTAGGGACAAAATAAAACTTAACATTTGAGTAGTATTAATAGGCCTATATTAATTTAACAATGGTAGTACTAATGACAGGTTTTCAATAG
>NW_019391286.1:0-1630 GCF_000671375.1 Centruroides sculpturatus
GTCATAGAAAACTTTAAAAGTTGTTTTATATAAGTAGAGTGCATTGAAACATTTAAAACATTAAAAAATCTAAGTCCTTTGGTAGAGAAGGATCACAAGAAATGCCAATCGCTGTGTGTCAGGTCGTGTCTGCCAATTCCAATCAAAATGTCATCAATTTTATACTTAAGAACTGCTGAAGATAAATTATCCGAGTTTTACAATTTACGTCCACTAAAATTTTCCGTCTAATATTTTATAACAATGTGTAATACCGTTTAGATAAAAGGTTTCCAACCTTTTTCCTTGTCGACCCCTTTCCAAAATTAGATTTAATTCGTCGACCGCTTTCTATACTCATACAAAACATGCAGTACCGTGGCCCACTAGTCACGTGAAACACATACCGGGCCCTAGGTCTCGGGGCTCAGAAATTGAAGAAAAAAATAAAGCAATTTTATCATTGCTGATATATTATAATTTATAAATAATTCTACAGCTACAGTTAAAGTTATTAGTTTATGATGCCTAAAAATTATTTACGGGGGTCCCAAAAGTTTTAATCCACCACTGAAATATATATAAATTTTCAATTGTTTTGTAAAATCTGTCATTACATACTGGAAATATACTCGAGTCTTTATACGTTTTTATAAACTGGGTGTAGGGGCAAAATATAAGTTATACTATGCTCACCCGTGATAATTAGTGTGGGGCAACTGTATCCAGCTCCGGCGCCACTGATTATTAATTAATAAGTAGTAGTGTATAGTCAAGAACGGATCTACATAGGGACTAATAGGGCTTAAGCACGGGCCCCCAAGTATCAAGGGTCCACATAATTTGAATTATTATCATAAACTTTTAATATTTATACTTTTTCTGATAAAGTTTGTCATTCAACACTATTTCATAAATAAATATACTGTATTTCAACTCTGATTTTAATGTTATTAAAAATTGAATTTTAAATCCCAATTTAAAGATTCTTAATCTAACAAAAAATGGGGCCCCATCGGACTTCCAACAAGCCCTAGGCCCCGAAAAACCTAGATCCGCTCCTGTATATAGTAAATTCGATTTTCGTAATTTTAAAGATCGTTTCGAACACACACTTTGGACCAGTCAGGGCCCCTTGATGTCTAAACATGACAAGAGCCTAGCGACTTTGTTCGTCTCCGTTACAAGTGCCGTTTCCTTTCCGTTGTGAGCTCACGC
The DNA here is from genome assembly GCF_000671375.1 of Centruroides sculpturatus. Classification (NCBI taxonomy): domain Eukaryota; kingdom Metazoa; phylum Arthropoda; class Arachnida; order Scorpiones; family Buthidae; genus Centruroides; species Centruroides sculpturatus. Next base: position 1,198 of record NW_019391286.1, read on the forward strand.
CTCTGTACTGTACTTCAGTGGAAAACGAACTCTCATCAATATTCCCATCTTTCCTGGTTGAATGGGGCGATATTATGTTTTCATTATAACAACTGAAAATCTCCTCCAGATGGTCTTCGATGATATAGAAAAGAAGTGACGTCAAGCAACACCAGGCCACTTAAAATTAATATACGTGTGTGAAAACTTGTTACAATTATAGAGCCAATACGATAATTCACTAATAGAAACCATATTGTTGGCTTTAAACGTAAACTTTACTGTTGGCCATAAAACTAAATTTCTGTTTTATGGTCAACAAGAAGGTTTCAATCAAGGAACTTGTTTTGAAATGTACAGTTAAAATTACAGAATCTGTTTCTAATTTTTAAAAGATCTATATGTGCCAGTTGTTTATAAGAAACAACCTACTAAATCTTTGTTTATAATGCTT
>NW_019391287.1:0-1793 GCF_000671375.1 Centruroides sculpturatus
AATTGAACGAAAATGAAAATTTGCTTGATAATTCAACTACGCTTGTTGGAGAACAATAAAAACACTACACTCAACAAGCCACCAATAAAACTCAACTACCTAACCTATAACCAAAGTCTTCTTTTAATTTGTTTTTAAAAAAAAGCGCTTGACAAACTTGCCCCGCGTGCCGAAGTTGCCCCGGTCTCCCCTATAGTTTAAATAACTTTCATATGAATCATGAAAAGAAGAAACTCACTTAACATAATTTTGTTACTGTTAATTTAAAACAGAATATTCGCAGTTATTTATTTCAGTATTTTTAATTGTCATACAAAAATCAAGAAATGTAGACCTTCCAATATTTTTAAATTTTCCTTTAAATATTTTATATAGATTATATTTAGATCGAACTTAACAGAATTGTCCTATATTTCTTGCTATTAGAAATGAGTTTCGTAAAAAGTAAAACAAAAAACAAAAAGTAAAATGCGTATTTGGCGCTATTTATCATCAAGATCATTCATCTAAGGTCATTGTGCGTTTCATTCATTCAAAGCTAGTATAGTTTTAATGCTTCATTACGTAATATACTTTCTATTTTTAATTTTCACCTACATTCAAACGCATTAAGGGAACTTTCGTTATAAAAATCAATCTGATTAGTATATTGCAAAATTATATATTTTCTCTTCAGTGAAATATTTTAATAAATTAATAAAATATAATTTTATATTTTCATCATCTTCTATTATATCTTTTTTTATAACAGTTTAAGAAGGAGTTATAAAATAAAACTTATATAGTATGAAAAGGTTGCTGATGCAAGAAGAAATAAAAATTATCGTGATAAAGAGTTATTACTCGTATAAAAATAAAACATAATAAGTATTGCACATTTATTTTATTACATATTAAACAATAGCTATTTATATTTTTATACAATGCTACTATAGAGTAATGTTAAAATATACAAATTATCTTTCAGATTTCATTTTTGTTGCTTTTTCTATAAACTTCATTTTAAAAAGTTTTGAAAAATATCAACATTTAAAATACATTTGTTATATTTTGATTTTAGAACATTATTATTCATAATTCACAAATAATTTTAAAGTTATTACTTAAATTATTTTTACATACTTATGAATATTAGTTCAATTTTTTCCTTGTTTTTCACACAATTAACTGTATTTATTAAATGCCAAAACTTTGCTTCTTCGAAGCAACAGCGAAATACACAACAAAATTTTATTATTTTATACTGGGACCATTATACGTATGTAAGCCTATACTGGTATTCGTATGGGAGAAAAATACAGTCAGTCATGTCGACAGATGAATACTAGAGAGTTTTTTTTTTATAATACTGTACTTTTTCACAGAGTGCCTTTGTGTTATTATATATTTATAATATAATTGCCAATATTTCGCATTTTTCTAATAATGATCTTGACTCGCAATCTCTGGCTCTCTCTCCGGTCATCCTACTGCCCATCCTACCAGCAAAAAGAGCTTATTAGAATATTAATATACTATTAGTAGAATCATTCTATTTGCGCAACTATCCTGCCGTTAGCTCGTATCAGCAGGATAGCCTGCTGTCCACTCTGTCGTTAAAATCTGCATAATAAAGACAAATATATTTTAATTAAAATAACGAAATTTATAAAGCAATTATCGAAAAAAAAAATCGAAAATGTCTTAATCGGTTTCATTCTTCAACAATTGGGCTAGATCATGGCTCCCAATGTTATTGTAAATACTTCTTTGGATTCTGTTTAGTAAAAGTAACTTATGTAATCATTAAATCG
>NW_019391288.1:0-1711 GCF_000671375.1 Centruroides sculpturatus
CAAACTCACCATTTCCCGAAGTTGTTCAAGTTGGCTTCTGAAGCCGGAGTAGCCTGTGGATTCGTATCCTCCGTAGCCTTGATAGTACTGCGTGTATTCGTAAACTTGCTGCTGCACGTAACTGGCCTGATATCTGAGCTGCTGCGCTAAACGTTGTACTTGGTTTCCTGGCTGCTGCTGTTCTGCATACAGTTCTTGGGCCTGTTGCAGTCTCTGCTGCGAACGCTGTTGTGCGCTGTGCAGAACGTATCTGACTTGAGAAAGTACTCTAGTCAAGTGGCTGTCGTACTGTTGACCCTGATAGCTCTCATAGTAGCGGTTTGCTTCATATCCGTAATCATACAACTGTCTTCCGTAATGAGAATATTGCTGATAACCGTAGTACTGGCCATACTGCTGGTGCGAATAATCTTCGTCGCCGGAATTCTGTAAGAAGTATTGAGTACCTTGATAGATCTGCTCCCTCAGATAGCTGGCCTGTTCCTGTACTTCCTGCAGCAATTGCCGAGCCTGCTGACTCGGTTCGTAATCCGACTGTTCGTACTGGCTCAAGATATACTGGGCTCTACCCAGCTGTCTCTGTGAGTAGTATTGTGCGGCCTGCAGAATGTATTGTACCTGGTAGAGAATTCGTGCAACCTGCTGGGATCCTTCGTAATTTCCCTCTTCCTGGGGATACTGCAAATATTTATAAACCTGTTGCTGCAAAGAGTACGCTTCTGATTTTACTTCCTGGATTAGCTGCTGTTCCTGCTGACTTGGCTGCTGTCCAGATTGCGCGTACTGCGAAAGCGTTTGCTGTGCTTGTTCTAGTTTTCTCTCCGTGTAATATTGTGTTCTCTGGAGAACATTTCTGACTTGGCGTAGAAATCTTCGAGCTTGATATCCGTATTGTCCTTCGTACTGGCCGCCAGAGGGATAATATTCGTATTCGGAATATCCAGAGTACTGACCGCCAACGGGATAATATTCGTATTCGGAATAATCATAGTGCTGACTGCCAGAGTACTGATGATAGCCTTCGTGTCCCGGATATTGAGAGTACTGGCCATATCGCTGCAGCGAGTATTCCAAGTATTGGTAAACTTGTTCTGTCAATTGGCTGGCTTGCGATTTTACTTGCTGAATTAACTGCTGAACACGTTGGTCATACTCTCCTTCGGTCTGCCCAGAGCCGACAAGGTACTGTTGACTCTCCTGCAGTTTTCCTTCGCTGTATTCTCTAGCATACTGAACTGCATCTCTCACTTGTCTGAGAACTTGACTCAGGTCTTGATATTGCCCGCCTCCGTATCTGTCATTAGAAATGTACGCGTCAAATTTAGAACACCGCTGAAAGTGATCTCTGTTCGAATGACGCAATTAATTTAACTTACGGTTCGTATCCACCTTGTTGTTCATAATTGCCGTAGCTTGGTTCGTCGTACACTGAATAAATAACATATGTTTCGGTAAAGAGTGAATAGAAAGTTTCGAAATTCGAGAGAAAGCTCTTACCTGCTTGAATTGAAGCGTAGGCTGCTCCGAATAACAGCAAAATTGCCAAGCACTTCATTTTTCACCCTTCTAGAAAGACGTCGACACGATATTGTCAGTCATTTGTGCTCGTGTAGAATTAATTTCATTTTGTAAAAATACTATCCGATAACTGTAGTAATTAAAAACATTACTCACCTTTCAATGTTCGGAAGTGGTTAAACACCGTTGTGAG
>NW_019391289.1:0-2766 GCF_000671375.1 Centruroides sculpturatus
TAGGCAACCTATGAAATAATTTTATAATGTTAAGTATCATCTTCATAATACTAGTACACTACTACTTTTTGGGCTGCAATTTTTTAAAATTGCACACCTATAAATTTCCACTGGCATCTGTCTGTTATTTCTTAATCTCAAGAACGGAGTAAGATAGATAAAATACGAGACCAGATATGGAGAGCTTAAGGGCAGGTGTCTCCTGATTACTAACTATTATTTCGATTTAAATTATATGCTCTCCATCTCAAATTAGTAGTCTCTTGCCCCTGTACATCATACTTTTCCTTTAACAATACAGTCGTGCTGGTCATCTATCTAACTCCTTTCTGGGGAAGATATATGAATTAAAATAACGTGACTTGAGGTCTATACCAAAAATTCAAATAAAGTTAATTGGGGCCTTCTGTCCCTAAGTTTTCATCTAACTAACACCATTCTCGAGATTAAGGAAAAACAGGTAGACAGACGGTGGGAATTTATAGATCTACAAGTTTTTTTCAAAATGTAGCCCAAAAATAAAATGTAGAATTAAAATTTTTTTAATAAAGATAATATCATTATATTGCTACTGTTCTTTTAACTAAGATTCTGAATAAGTTTTAACAAAAAATAATAATCTCTAACTTCACTGCAGAGCAGAATCATACTCCAGTGTAATTTTTAAAAAATCTTTTGAAATATTTAGAGAAAATAGACAAAATTTTAAACATCATCTTTTAATGACACACCAGATATCATCCTGATCCATTAATCCAAGCATAAGTTATGCAAAACTAGTCATTTCAGTATATCAAGTGTTTTAAATTTTTTCAAGTAGCCTATGCAAGACAGTTCCACTCAAATTTCGACTTTAGTTTTCTGAAATTGTCACTAAATCGGGTACCTCAAATAGTAAGAATGCAATAACGAGATTTACATGCAATTTGAGTTCGAGAGCACAAAGGTCGCTTAATTTGTTAAAAACTGTGTCATTTGAAATAGCGTAACACGGAGGCCAAAGGAGCCTGGATTACCTTATCTTTGTAAATAAAAATTGTAAAAGGAAAAAAATTGTAATGTGGCAAACACTTATGGACGTGTATATATACAATACCTAAGAGTTTACTCTTCATGAACAAGTGTATCTACAATAGTACAGAAGTGAATGTAAGTTTGCACGTTCTGGCCCTCCTAATTTCCATTCTAGTTATGCTACCGATCGTTGTAATGCAGAATTATGTATTTAATAATTCACATCATAGTTATGAAGGGTGAAAGGTTTTCTATATAATATCTATGGAAACGATCCTTTTACAAATATTCACTGGCGCTTTACAACAGCAGCGTTATTAAAGTAAGCACTATATCCAGGTTGATAGTATGTCAAACAACGAATAAACTCTCTTCTATATAGCTTATGCTGACTATACAGAATTTTCAAGCCAATTCAACTGAATTCAGGATCAAGCTATATTTAAACTAAACTGAATTGATTTCCCTAACAATATACTATTTATCAAACATACAGTTAAAAAATCACTGATTATATATACAATATATATAAAAATTGAATTTTTGACTGAATAAATACAATTTCATGTTGCAATATGTAAGGCAAAAATGTATTTATTTTTAAAATATTTGAAAATTTAATTTCCGCTGAAAAAAAAACTTCGAAATACCTTCCAGAAAACTGTTTAAATTTCCGATATCCTTACTTAACAAAGTGACAGTAAATATAATTTCCTAAACAATAAACTTTTATCAATTGCTTACAGCAAAAAGTATAACGTTTTCATATTTATGTAATTAAAAAATGCATTATGCTTTACACCATTGAATATTTTATAATTAATTAAAATGAGATCCTTTTGGAACACACACAAATTATACTTTAAAATACTTTCACGCATAAAAGATAAATAATTATTCTAAACTTAGTTTACAATACTCATTCAAAACTAAACACTTAAAGTGAGATCCTAAAACCAATGAGCAATTCTTTATTTTGACATCGTCACAATGCCGGGCTGCAATTTTTAATCATATTTTTAATTAATTTAATTTAAAATATATGCTCTCCACCTCAAATGAGTAGTGTCTTTCTCTTGTACTGTACATAGAGGATTTGATCCCTGGATCTCGAAAATCGGGATCCCGGGATCCCGACCACTTTTCAGTCCCAAAATTTTCGGGATTAAGTTTTCCTAATCCCGAGATTTTCGGGATTGACATCATTTTAGAAAAAGTTGCAAAATAGACTGCATGAAGCGAAACGTTCAGTGCCAGTGCTTTTAACTGAATTGCTTGCCTATCATTTTAATATAAAATACAAGAAATTTTATTCCAAGCAAGCAGCAGAAATTAACCAAGCGGGCTTGCNCAGAATTGCTTGCCTATCATTTTAATATAAAATACAAGAAATTTTATTCCAAGCAAGCAGCAGAAATTAACCTAGCGGGCTTGTGATGCTTGCTTGGAATAAAACTTCTTGTATTTTCAACTAAAATGATAGGCAAGCAGTTCTCACTGGGTTACTTGGTAATATACAGTACTTCATATTTGTATTTTTGAATTTTCGCGGGCGCCAATCGATTTTCTGGCGATTGAACTGGCGATTTTCTGACAGGTAGAACTACTCAGTGTGTTCTACCTGTCAATGTGTCAGCCATCTTGTTTTGTTGTTGGCGTCGGGTCTATATTAACCAGTGTGGTTAATATAGACCCGACGCCTCTCGCTTAGGGGGGTCGACCTTAGGTGAAAAGGTTATGACCCTCGCCTTG
>NW_019391290.1:0-1647 GCF_000671375.1 Centruroides sculpturatus
TTCGTGTTTATAGATTCAAAAATAATTTAGCGACGAGAGTTGCGTAACTTTCTCGGCGTTTGCGAGTTTTTATTTAAAAAACGACTTTGTTATTAGAGAGGTTGCGGCCGACGTTTTCAACGTAAAAACGTGTACGTCGGACGTTCAGCGCCGCCTTCCTGTGAGCCTAGAAGTTTAACAATGGCGTTTAGAACGTCGAGCATAATTCTACTGACGTTCCAAACGCCATTGTTAAACTTCTAGGTTCACAGAAAGAAGGCGCTGAACGTCCGACGTACACGTTTTTGCGTTGAAAACGTCGGCCGCAACCTCTCTATTATTAAGCAAAAAAACTAAAATTGTGTGTGGTGCCGTGTTGAGAGATTTTGTCACAAAAATAATTACTATAAAATGGAAAAAAGTTTAATTTTGAGGATAGAAATGGGTTTTATAAAATAGTGTAAATGTTAATAACGAATAAAATCCCCATTAAATCCTAACCATTTGGAGATACACGGCCCTCCTCTATCTCCTCACCCTCTCGACCTCCCGCCACCAAAATTTAATATTATCGATAACTCTCGTATACAAACCACCGTGCCAAATTTCGTTTCTTAATCTTTACCCCATCCCGAGATATTAAGCGAAATAGACGACAATACACACGCAACACACAGAATTTTTTTTTTTACTTTTTTTAATCATAAAGTGGAGAATTGAAAAAAAAAACTCGGACTGTGAAATTCGACGCGATTCCTAGTGGTTTCGAGGTCACGTGTCGCGCGATAAAAGGCACGTTCGCTCCGCTCCTTCGCCATGTTTGTGGTCTAGCTTCGCTCGCTTAGCTTGCGGGTGGTTCGTTATTTGACAGGTTAATAACGCTTTTTTTCTATTTAAACATAATAGAACTGCAGTGTTTTTATAACATGGACAAAGTTAAATATGACGCTTTTCTGGCGGGCCATTCTCTCGGTCTGACGGGACGAAACGCTGTTTTATATATAGAGAAAGTTTCATTACGTTAAGGTGTGGATCCGTACAAAGTCAGTATCTTCGTTGTAGATCGAGTCGTGGCCTAAAGTAGAATTTGGTGACATCATAAACTATTTGGTTTTGACGACAAATTACTACACTTAATTTATTTTGTAAGCTTTCATTTGTGAAAGCTTACAAATCTTTAGAGCGTATAACTATCTTACAAGCGGTTGAATTTCTCCCGAGTATATGCTCTTTCGTAACGCTCCCGATACGCATTTGGGTTGTAGCCACTCTCATACCCCATGTATTAATTAATATAATGTTGGTATCCAGTCTAGTGATGACTCCTCATACGACGAGGAAGGGTAAAAACGTTTTCAATAATATATTATTAGGACAATTTAATATTAAAAAGAATATATTATGTTATAGGTTATATAAATACAGTAATAAATAAGAATTTATCAGGAACAACTCGAAGGTTACTATGTAATGATTATTTGTTACTAATGTAAAAAAATCATTGTAAAAAGTAGCAACTTGACGAAATGTTAATGTTGCTCACCAAAATAACCTAACTTAGCTAGTTATAAGCGATCGATGAAAATTGTTGGTTTATATCTTAAAAACACACACTTTCATTTATGTAAATTAGACTGGAAGGACAATTGGTTCAAAAGGCATTTCTAA
>NW_019391291.1:0-1781 GCF_000671375.1 Centruroides sculpturatus
ACGTAATAATATTGTAAAATATAGTATATTATAGAGTTCAGCCACACGTGTAATATTAATGCACCAAATTTGACTTTTAATATCTCCAAGATTAATAAACCGATTTGAATGAAATTTAAAATATTTAATATCCGCAATGAGTGCCTTGGACGTCTTAAAGTTTGAATACTTTCGTTGGATCGTTATAGACTTATGCAGTCCCAAATTCAGCATTTTGTCGCCTAGATTTACAAAGAGAGAGAATAGCTTTCGTTGTAAATCTAGCTAGACCTCGACCAAGCTACCGAACAATCTAGGAGGAGGTCTGCATATGCTTAATAGTTATTTCGAGAACTGATCATCTTTTGTGTACTCCTTCTCCAGATTTTATTTAAAAAAATTGAGTATTTATAAAATAATAGCCCATTTTTTAAATTTCAACATTTTATTGATCATCGGCTATCGCGTGACTTTACGTTTTGCGACTATTTGTAATCTATTTATTAATACAAGCCTAATTGAGTTAAAAATAGAATAGTTATAAAATAATATCTTATCTTATTTTCCTNTTGCCCTTTCCAGTAAATTGAAAGTACATTTAGATTTTTAGTACATTTTCAGTACATTATAATATTTCAAGTACCATTTACGGTACAAAATAATAGTTCACGCCTTAACGAAAAAATGAGAAAAAATGAGTTTAATAAAGTCTCACTAGTATCACTGCTTGCTAATTTAAATTATCCAATCACAACATAGTAATCTATTTATTAATACAAGCCTAATTGAGTTAAAAATAGAATAGTTATAAAATAATATCTTATCTTATTTTCCTAACTGTTATGGTCTCTTTAAATCATCCACAACGCAAAATTCGTGTTGTGGCTTTCATGATATTTGACTACTACGAGTTGCGGTGATTAAGAAAAGCCATAACGCGTTTTGAACTTTAGCTGATGCAACCACGATAGCACGGACAGGTTAAAATTTGTTCGAATGTTTTAGATAGGGTGCCTGATGTTGATAGGGAACGTGCAGCTCCCAGAAATGTTTCAACTGTTGTTATGAGCATTAATTTATCAGGTCTCTATCAGTTAGGAAACAACGAAGGTCTTCTTAAATTACTAATCGACTTTATGCTCGTAATGAATTTACAATTTCTAAGAGTAACTTTATTAACATTCAGGACATACTCTCATCTTCATTAATACTTCGCTCAACATCCATGTTAACATCTGGAGGTAAGCAAGGGTTTATAATGTCTCACTGTATAATATACTGTATTGATAAAAAATGCAAAAGTCTCTCAAAGAACATAAAATGCAACTCGAAATATCACGGTAACAGTTCTTGTAAAAATAAATAACTGCAACATTCTTGATTCTCATAAAAAAAGACTTATTTATTAATAAAATTTCCTGACAAAGTAATTATTATTAGTAAATTAGTTGTTTGAAAATGTTGACATCTGGAGCTCCGCATCAGATTTTCACGAATGATTAAAATGTTGTTGAAAAGTAACCAAATTACATTTCTGTATGTGGTGAATAATTTTGTTACCTACGTATATAATGTGATTGATAAATAAATCATAATGAAAAAAAAAAAAGTTTTATTTTCTTATCATCACTTCTTTATTAGTTAACATCCAGAACTTTTGGTGGCTTTTAACCATACTAAATTCATCGCACGGTGGTTTTTAACTTTAGCAGCTGATTTTTATGTCATCGTGTAGAATACATCGAGCACCGACTAGTACATGTAGATTGACCTTTAGCACTTTTAAGCAAAACAAAAAAAAA
>NW_019391292.1:0-1628 GCF_000671375.1 Centruroides sculpturatus
ATGAATTCAATACTTAGAAAATTGTTGAAACTTAAGTTATTTTATAATTTTGTGAATGCATTGCCAAAACGTTTGACCCAAATAAAACCACTCCAGAACCATTTAATAATTTAAATATCGCGTATTAAATAATTGGCAACGTTTGTTGGATTAAAAAAAAAACATTAAACTAAGCATAAAACAGTTAAGCATTCTAAAAGTATTGACATATTATTTAATCAACTAACCGTAGGTAAATATAAATAATTAAATGATAGCTTATACAATGATTCATGAGTTGTAAATTCAGAATCCGATAAAACATGATTGTTCATTATTATCCTCATTAACACAGTCATCCATTATATAGATCCATCAATGTAATGGTCTTCATGCAAAATACTCCAAATCGGAAATTAATGAGATTATTAACTATATTTACATTAACGGATTCAGCTAATAAATCCGATCTTACTATAGATTTATTTAGATTTAACATTAACAATCTCATTGATTCAGTATTCTCCACATATTAATATTTTAAAAATATACGTATATATTTAAAGGTAAGAGAAGAAAAGATTTATTACTTCGCACGAGGATATTGTATAAAATTTTACAGATATTTAAATTACAAATTAAGAACTATTAATGTTATATAACATACGTACTAAATGTATCGTTTACGGTATAAGGAATTTGCTTAAATATTTGAAAATGATTATTTAAATGAATAAATCTAAGAAACGAATCTGAAAATTGCGAACAATACTTCAACTTGCGGTTTATTAAATCAATCTTTAAGACAATATCTAGGGAAATTCAACAAACTCGCTTAAATGTCATATGGTGGATAATGCATAAACCATCTCTAGAGATATTTATCTAACACAATAAGGATAGACTTGTGTCTGTAGATTCTCTAGAGATGCTATGCATTGGACGCCAGATGTTGCCGATAAAGACAACAAACATGTTGAAATATTCATGTATTGAACGACCTCGCACTGTTCACTCTTATTATCTGACTTGTATTTAGTAAGAAGAATTATTTAGATTTTCGCTTACCTCTTCCTAACCGTCCGTTTATGGGTAATTCTTATTATTATATAATAGAACGTATTATTAATAATTATAAAAGACAAAATTTACACTTTCAAACTTTATTAAAGTTACTTAATAATAACATTTCTCCTAAAACGAATTCTTATCTCTAATTAAATTTGGATTACGTAGCCAAAATGGCTATTGGAAAAGATTCAGCCGATGAAGATTATCTCCTTCGTTGTGTGATAATGCTCTTACGATAAGATAAAATAATTATCATTCCATATTAATGGATTAAATTCGTTATCTAATCGAACTCAATTATAAAAAAATAAAATTACGTAGAAAGTGAATATTTAATGATTTCATGTAAATATAAAAAGGCATACAATATTCAGTAACATAATCATAATCTCACCGTTAGAATCACAATGAAGACCCTATTACAAATGATGATGAATATATGTCTATTAATTAATACTAATGAATTTTATCATCACTATTGTCATCCGATCATTATTATTCTACTATTGCAATGCTATTGTTGTTAATGTAATAACTATAATTATATAGTTAATATATGCAATTAAAAATTTTTACTC
>NW_019391293.1:0-1634 GCF_000671375.1 Centruroides sculpturatus
ATCCTTTTTTGTGATAAAGTTTTAATACTTATTATTATAATCTAGACATGTTAGTCCTTAAATATACTTGTATATTGGGCCACAAGTATATATTATATAAACTTGTGGCCCAAAATTCCTTGACTTTGTCCAATGCGGCCCAGAGAAATAAAAAGGTTGGACACCCCTGTCTTAGAGGAATAGTAGAAAACTTAGCAGCTCGTCCTATTTTGGGAAGCAGATGCTTACTCACTCTTTTAAATTCTAATCTGCAAATCTATTCTGTTTTTTTTTTTATATAATTTCAATGCGGTTGATTCAACGTACAAAAAATCACAGAATAGAAACAAATAGAAAAACAAAACAATGTAGACCATATATTTAAAGCAACTGATGCTTAAAAAATTATGAAAAAATTGATTGCTTGCTTTTTACACAATATATTAACATTTTTGATGATATTTTATACTTTTGTTTTAATTATTTTCACTTACTCACTAATTGTAAATGTTATTGAAAAATAAAGACCATAACTTATGTAGGATTATTATTATAGTATTAAACTAATTAATGACAATCTTTTTGATATGAACTTTTCACATAAAAAAAAAATAAATGAATAAATAAGATTGAGGTACTGTATATATTAAATTAATTCTTTGCTCTTCTTATTAAAGAGATGATCTTTTATCAAATAAATATACTGTAGACTGCTTTTGTATGATATTTTATTGAACATCATCCTCCAAGTGGTGGTTTTGGTTATTTTTAAGTGGTGTCCTACTTGTTCTGTGTTTAAGTTTCTTTCAGAAAGTCTTTTTTCCTACTTTTTTTAAGGTCTTGAAACCCACTGCAATTAATTTACCTTTATATTTCACAAAAAAGAAAAATTAAAAGATAAAAAAAAGATAAAAAAAAATAGAAAGAAAGCCCAAAATAATAAAAATATAATAAAGTGAAAGTTCATTTTTTGTTTTGTTTTAATTATTGCATTTTATTATTATATGTTATGGCTAAAGCTGGTAAAAAGAATAAAGCTAAAATTAACTGGCTACTGCTAGCTTTATTTAAGTCTGTTGGTTAAAGAAAGCAAGAAACAATTTATTAATTTGAAACTTCATCCAAGTTTTGAACAGATAAAACTGACATTATTCAAGAATGGATGGATGAAGTAAGAACAAAACTTAAAATTTTATCTTTATCCACCCCATTTTGGAAAAAGTGAGGAGATGATTTACATTTTTACTTTAGCCAGATAATCTGCACTCTTTCCAGTGCAGATTGGATGGATAAAGATAAAGAAAAAAGAAGAAATTTTGTTTTTTAAATCAACTAGAATATATAATTTTTCTATTTCATAAAAATGAAGTGAACAAAAATAAATGTTGCTAATTATTTTACCAAAATTATCACCAGATTTAGTTAAAAAATTGCAGCTTTAAAGCTAAAAGTTGTAGATTTAGCTTTAAAGTAACAAAGAAGTACTTTAATTCACAGAATACCAAATATTTACATACTGTAAATCTTAAATGGTGTGTATACCAACGGATGAATATAGTAATAAATTAGAAATGGTAGAATATCACTTTTCTTGGATTTGATTATTAACCAGATCTTGAAAATCTCAAATACTTGATGAACTTAATTACCTTATA
>NW_019391294.1:0-1691 GCF_000671375.1 Centruroides sculpturatus
ATTTTTCCGTCCGTCCGGATACGCCCCTCACCACTCAGTCGCCCCATTTTGGGCCTGGCCTAATCCATAATATGCATGCTAAAAAAAAAAAAAAAAGTATATCTAAAAATTAGTATCGGAATTAATTAAAAAAAAACCAACATTGCATAATTTGAAAAATTAATTAATATAAATTTTAATACGTAATTAATTAACTTTATAATATATACGCGACGAAGAACAAAAACCATAAACAGACAGAATTGCGAAATTATAATATCAATTACGTTTCGATGTCTATGATCATGCGTATTTTTGGAACAAATTTCGTATACGATCGCGCACCTCGTTGTTTACTTTCTTGTTTGTTGTTATGAATTTTAAAAAAATTATCTTTTCAAACTGAATAATTCCAATTTACTTATTACACGTGGTCATAAATCATCTCGGAATTCTCTACCGATTTTAATTAAGTATTACTATGAACTTCGGAATCTCACCTCCGTTCTATTAACGGTGAAATCGAAATAGTTCGAAACCCAAACACTTTGTATCGAAGATTTTAAAAAAAAAAATCTCGTAGAAAAGTCTCGTAATGGATTCTAATTACGAAGTTGGTAGCGCTAAAAGAAGAAAAGATAAAGAAAATTCTAAGGAAACGGACAAGAAACGTAAGTATTTTTCGTCGTAACCATTACTTTCCACGCTTACTAGTTAATAAGTAATAAAAACAGAAGAGTAAAGGCTTAAGAATACGTTCTATCTGTCGATGCGTAGGAGACGGCTTTAATCATTCGTATCTTGTTAAAGAATTTTGAAAGATCATTTGGGCTTGCGGCCATCGCTTCTCGAGTCGTATCGGAAATTTGAATTTTTTCCAAAAACAACAATGTGCTCGAGTAACGGACAAAATGCTTTCTGAGGGTGAATCGTTCTTAAAACGCATCATTACGGGCGACAAAACATGGATCTTCGCTTTTGACATCGAAACGGCTCGACAATCGAGTAAATGGCGCTCGAAAAATGAATCTACACCGAAAAGATCCTGTCAAAGTCAATCAAAAATCAATGTCGTGTTAACCGTTTCTTCAATTGTCGTTGTGTTGTGCATCACGAATTCCTTTCGACTGGCCAAACTGTCAATAGACAATACTATTTGAGCGCTTTCCTCGTTTGCGTGAAACAATTCGTAGAAAACGACCTGATTTGTACCACGATAATGCACAACGCTCTTGTTGTTATTGAATTTTTGGCCAAAAATTCAATAAATATGGTTCCGTAAACTCCTTATTCATCTGATATGGCACCGTGTGAGTTTTCCCGTTTCCTCGACTAAAATTTCCGCTTCTTGTCACCGTTTCGAGTCGGTTAACTCTTTCCGCCCTGTGGGCACTAAGAAGGCCTCTTTTTGCAAGCCCATTATGGGTTCGGCCAGGCCCACAATGGGGCTGTCGGGTGGTGAGGGACGGGGCCCGACATATCCGAACGGACCATCCCCCGAAAAATTCCTGGGGATTTTTCGACCCGTTCCGATTCGAGCCCGAGTCTCCCAGAGCGGTAGGCTGCCACCTTGACCGCTCGGCCATCCGGCCGCTATAGAATATTGTGGCTACGTGTCATAATTGTATAGTTATAGTTTATTTTTTATATCATATATATTTCCCTTTGTCTTCATTTCTATTGTCTTTCTTTCTGGAAGTTTCTCCCTACTT
>NW_019391295.1:0-1627 GCF_000671375.1 Centruroides sculpturatus
AAACAAAGCTCATAATTAGTTTTTTTTATTTACTTTTTTTACAGATATTTAAACATCTTTCTCATTTTTTATGGGGAATTTGCTTAACTTTTTAAGTGAATTTTTTAAACATTTATTATTTATCCTAATTTTTATATTTTTATTTTTTGGGAGAGAACTCTCATTCTTTTACTACTTAATAGTATATAATTAATCATTTATATTTATACGTACAATAAATGGCCGCGTAGATTTTCCAAGTTTTCTTCACGTGTCTAACGCCTGATTACGGTAATTTTCCAACATAAAGTTTTTCTATAAGGCATCTCTCTAGGCAGTTGTTCATGCGTTTCGTTGCTCGTATCATATTAAATCAAACTAAACCATCTTATTCTAATATTTAAGCGTTGTATAAAAGAAATTTGTTAATCGTAGATTGAAATGAAAATATTAGTGCAGCATTCCTCTTTTGCATCAATACAGCTTAATTCATATCATTCATATCACTTATGCTAATAAATAGATACCGTATAATTTATTGAGAATTTTCCAATAAAAATTTTTAGCATTAGCATTATTAAATTCAATTTTAAACGGTTAAAAGTATTATTTTCAAATGTTAGTGATACAAATAAGTATTACCTCATATGATAGACTCAAATGACGACTTGTACTTAATAGGCTATATGCAACATGGATTTCGATAGTCACTCAGTTATTTGCTACTTCCTTGAAACGATATTTTTTTCTTAAACCAGTTGTTTATTGGATAATATTATTTCTTCAGAAAAAATGGGTTAAAATGTCCATTTTCTCTATAATAGATTACAAAATTAGTTCATCGAAGGACACGGTATAGAGTTTCTACTCTGTTACTAATTTATTCTATCTCGACTATATCACACGGGACTCTTATAGACGTGGTGTATAAAATTTTTATAATCGAATTATGTGTATTTTGTGCAGTAAATAAAAGAACGAATTCAGAAATCATAAAGAATTTTAACTGATGATTTTTACCGTCAGTTAGTGGAAGATTATTCTGTAAGAAAATTAAGTGCTTGTTGGAATTATATAATTAATGAGCATTTCAAATAGAACAAATTTAAAATTAAATGCTGTTTATAAATATTAAATTAAGAATCAAAGTGGTCCGAAATTAGCTTGCACTTACGGTTCGAGCTATGCTAGTTAATTAATAGAGTTAGTTAGTAAACAAGCAAGTAGTTCAATTATATGAATGATTTTTCCGATTGTTAATATGCTATAAACTTATCAAATTTTATTTTTTAAACATATTTTTAAAACAAACTGAAAGTTTTAGGATAGGCCTAATGAAATATTTATTCTTTTTCCTATTTTGTTTATCTTAATCATAAGATAACTCGCTGGCACTTCTATTTAATCAAATTCTTTAAGATAGATAATGTATTGTTACTACCTCGACGATTTCTGTGTTAAACAACTTATAATAAATTTTAAATTATTAAAAAAAAAAAAAATGTAAAATATTCCCTTAGATGCTAAGACTTCGAGTAATTTCTATTGCAACCTAATTGATGAATGATAATTATCTGATCTATTGTATATAATTAAAGATAAAGTTGATGAGTGTTTATTACTGTATTATGAAAATATAAACAATAAA
>NW_019391296.1:0-1900 GCF_000671375.1 Centruroides sculpturatus
ATTTGTATTTAAAATCAAATAAATCTTTTTATTTTTTACTATTTTATCAGTATATGTGACATATTTCTGATATTGAAAATCTTTACACTAGTTTTTACGTAAACATTAGTTTATATTTTAATAAGGTATTATAATTTGATTAACCGGTTGCTGATATCTGTTCTGATAAGTTAATTAAAGACACAGTCTGTCCAAAAAATTCATGGTACCATCATTTATTCTTATCACGTGTTCTAGAATACACCTTTGATGACCGGACCTTTCTTTAGAGGCAGTGGCGTGCCGTAACATTTGATGATAGGGAAACTGTGTTTCTGTAAGAAGCCGACATCCAGGGACAATCAGTCATTTGCGCGTCAGTGATGGTCTAGGGCAGTGTTTCTCAACCTCTAACGAATCGTCGTCCCCTTCACTTCAAAATTCCGATTCCGAGAGCCAAGGCTAACGCCAAATTTGTACCGCATTGAATAGACTAGTGACTAGTATAATGTTATTTGTTTAATTATTGTACAATATAACTAATAAAATATCTAATTAATATAATGTTTTACTATATCGCCAAGAAAATTGTTTTTCGGAAATGTTGTTCCCCAAAATATGTTGTACGGAAAGTAAGTTCGTTTTTTACCACTAGACGGATTACTCGTATTTTTCCCGCCATTTTCATTCTAAACTGTATTATCATTATATATTTTGACAGCTACCATTTTATGGCATATTTGTAAAAAATTTTGTTTGATTTTGTGCAATTGTTTATTTTTTGTGTCCCATCAAATATGGAGGATCGAAAGTAGCATTTTCGGCATATTTTGCTTTTTTATTACCAAAAAATCGAAGTGCTGTTCAAGCAAGAAAAAAATTGTGGTACATGTATGGAGATGATGTATTGAGAGAAAGACAGTGCCAAAACTGTTTTACAAAATTTCGTTCTGGCAATTTCAATATTGAAGATGCACCACGTTCTGGATGGTCAGTTGAAGCCAATGAAAACAAAATAAAGATACTGATTGAAGCAAACTGCTGAATAACAACACGTGAAATCACTAAGATCACATTGAAAACAGGAATTGACAAATATACAGTGTTTTTAAAATTATGTCTACACTAGGAAAGGAAAACTAGTCCTTGAATCCTATTGTACCTGAACAAAGGAAAATTTAAATTAATAATACGAAGAAATCAGTCTCCACCGTACTCGGCTAGAGATGGTTCGGTTAAGCTTTTGTTTAAGTAAAATTTCGGCTCTTTCGTCAGGGTTTTCTTTATGTCCCCAATTCCCTAATTGCTTAATTATATAACTACTTCTTAAGTAGAAATAAGTCGAAACCAGTTAATTTATACTCGAATATTTGTAGTTTCGGGAAAAAAGTGGAAAGACAAATTTTTACGACATGGATACATAAATCATAAATTAAAGGAAAATAAATTCTAGAGCTTTTTCTGTACCTCGTGCATCTCTCTCATTCACTAAATTTAGTTGTAAATGATGCTACCAAAGTAACAGTTAATTTTTAACATTGTACAGGAATTGTACACGTTTTTTTCTACATCTCCTTATAGATGAAACATACGAAATCGTAATATCACTGGTTTAACATTGAAATCCGTAAGTAATATAAAATGGGAGAGCGGAATAAAAATATCAAATATTTTAATGGATTTTTTAAACTCTTGTCAACTATACAGAACTATCATAAAAACATACCAGTAAATTCTTATCGGTTAGGTTACGTTATAAATCTACTCGCGATTCACGTAATCGGGCGAGGGCGGCCAAATATCTAGCAGGCAGGCTGCTAACAGCCCAGAACCGGTCCTAGATAGAATTGGATGTGGTATACGTGTAGCATCCACCCAAGGTCCTAGGCTTCCCCGGCTAAACCGGGTGAGGTTGGTGCTC
>NW_019391297.1:0-1610 GCF_000671375.1 Centruroides sculpturatus
AAAAAAGAATTAAAAGTATGCTTAAACACTTTATTTAAAATGATTATAGTGGCCGATAGTTGCGGTTTCCGTATCGATCGATCAATCGGAGTTCCTTTTTTTTATTGCAATTCGGATGGGAATTATGCAGAAAATAATCAGTTGTCCATTTTGAAAGCCAAATCGATTATTTTAAAAAGAAAAATAATTGGAAATTATGCTTCATATTAATTTAAAAAGGTTTTAGATGATCAATTTCGAGAAATAGGATCTAAAATGGTGCGATTTTTCCACAAACGCGAAGGATTTCAAAACTTTATTAATCTCGATTGGATTTTAGTGTCTAGTTGCTCGTTATCTGCGACAATTTAAATGAAGAAATGTATACAAATTTATTCTCTACGCGTGACAAATTATTCTAGAATACGCTCGAATTTATCAGATGTGCTTCGAGTTTAAAAATTCGAATTTAAAATTTCGTCGATAGCGGCATTCGTGCAGCTTATACCGTCGATGAAAATGTGCTTAAACCCTCCCTGACTTTTTAAAATTCAAAAATCTTGGAATTTGCTTGGTTTTATAAACTCTACTCTTTTTTTTTTATTGTCTAGAATAATTAGATAAATCGTCTGTAGGAAAGTATTGTTACGTGATGGAATTAGAAAATCTGTATGTTGTTATTGCGTGCAGCCAAACAACCTTCGGCAATCTCCCATTTTGAGCCTCAACAGGTCCTGGTACAACGTCCTAACCCATCGTTTATACTAATCCAAACAGAACATTTTTCCGATTAATTAATGAATTTTAATGAAATTTTACATAATTCTTCGTCGCTGTTACGTCGAAACGTAGCCATGGAACCGTTAAAATTTAAAAAAAAGGGGAAAAAAAATACATTTAAAGAGCGCTCATATTTTTAAACGATTTAATATTTTATAAATATATTTATACTGTTTATTAAATAATAATAATATCCGAGTACATTCGGAGAGATTTATAGTCACAAAAAAAAAATCGCATCGATAAAGATAAAAATATATTTGGAAGAAAGTGCGGTCACGCAATCTTCTTCTGTAAAGTGACTAAAATCAATTAATACCAGTAGTCTATAGACTACCGGGTTGATAAGCTGTTTGTCACGTGGCTTTTTCTTTAATTTTTGCATTCACGCGTGCTTCGTTCTGCACGATTGCCTAAATTTCGAAGAGGACATTCATGCCAATTATCATTTAAATATTCAGGAAAACTATTTGGAAATTTGGGTCAAACATATTTTATTATTTAGTTAAATAAACTAAAACTCGTAATAATTCTCTTATCGGAAATTAGTTTATTATGTGTAAATTTAAATAAATCAATTATAGAATTAAGATTGTAATCAACGACTCTCCAATCACACGAATAATTTAAAAAATATTCGGATAAATATTTGGAAATTGGGTCAAATAATGTTATATTCTTTTTTTTAAATTAATTAAATCTGTAAGTATTCTCTTATCGGTAGGGTATTTTGTAATTTAATTCGTCTAGAATATTCGGTTAGTTCAATATTTTAAATTAATTATAGAATTAAGATTATAAGCGTAGTAACAATTTGACGATAGCGAGTGACGACGAAAAGGTGAACGTTC
>NW_019391298.1:0-1617 GCF_000671375.1 Centruroides sculpturatus
TTTCTTCTGAGATCGCAGCAATGCGCGACGGGTAAGCTAGTTACCAATAAAACACTTCAAAAAATTTTTTTACAAGATACCATAATGCTGCCAATAAATTGGGTAAAAATACTTGAAACAAGATTTTTAAAATGTTTCCTTTGAGCCTTTAATAAAAGCTATAAGTTTTGATGTGTCAATTATCTTAATCACTTAGTTGTTTTTTTACTATTGTACATAGTAAGTGTCCCTTGCCAACCATACATAAGTGCAATGAAACCAATTCTCAGTTTTATTTTAAATGTCTAAAAAATTGGCTATAAAAATCAAAAGAGCATGAAAATAGACAATCATATTCCATGTGTAATAATATGTAGAAAAACTGACCAGTATATAAAAGTAAATTTTTGAAAATGTAGGTTTATAACTTATTTTTCTCTACTTGTAATAAATGTAGGTAGGTTCCTTTCAGATGTCATCATCTATTTATTAAATTCAGTTTCCTTAGCAATAAATCAAATAAAGAGAATTTATATAATCTTTTATATTTACATATCATGAAATATCAGTGAAATATTTTAGCAGCAATATATTTTATATCCAATCAAATAAAATACATTCTCTTTCAAAATTTTGATGCATAGTTTGATATTTATTTGTACTTAAATTGAAATATTATCTTAGATGAAAGTACAAGTTTGAAAATACTAAAATGAATACAACTAATAATGAAACTAACTACTCATTACTAGAGCAAAATTCATTTAATTATTAAAATATATTTATACATGACTAAAACAAAACTTGTTTAATTACCTTTCCATTCCAATTTTTGTAAATATTTCAGCTGTTGTTTGAAGAACTTTATCAACATAATCAACCCTATCTGGATAGCATTTTAATGCTAAATTAACAAGGGATACTTGAAGAGAAACTGTATCTTCAGGTGGCATGTCTTGACGAGACTGAAATTTAATGTAATTTTAGAACATTTAATATACAATATATAATTTATGAAATTACATTTGTTCTAAAACTACAAATGCCAAAATATAAATTCCATAATTTTATAAATAATAATAAGAATAATAATAATAATAATAGGGAAACAATTTGAATTTTAAAGATTTCATTTGTATTAAACAAATGATAAACCTTAAAAAAGTTTCTTAAATTTATATTTATCATTATAATAAAAGTACTTTAGAAATTCTTCTCAAATTTAACATTTTTTTTTTTTTTTAAATATTTGCCAAATACAATAATAAGTTCAGTAAATCAGCTATTTATATAAAATCAAAATTATTTAACCAAAAGTAAAAATGATATAAATTACTATATTAGTAGTTTGATATTGCCAATCATTAAGCTGAACAGATTATTATAGTACAAAAATTACTTCTTATGTAATAAGTATAGTTTGTCTGCAGTGCAAAAGATGAAATGATGACACAGTAAGACCCCTCTTAACACTAATTCAATATAACACCGTCTGCTCAAAGCCTACAAAAAAGCTCAAAATTTACGCTGATTTAAATTATCGCAGCATTTTATTGATTCGTACATAACTACAATTATTTATGAACATGAACCAATCAAAAAAAGGTGGCAAAAAAGGTGTACTTTCTTTAAATCTAT
>NW_019391299.1:0-1623 GCF_000671375.1 Centruroides sculpturatus
TCAATGACTAAATTTTAGCACTACACTTGGATCAATATCAGAATGTTCACTAGATGGCTCCTCCTCAATTGTATCAGCCTGATAACTTCATACAATTCTTCAATTGTACTGTACAGTACATATTCCAGATGTAACAAGTTCATCATCAAACTCTATATTAAATATTACGAAAACTTTGAAAAAAAAAAATGAAGTTTACAAAAGATGGGGCTAAAACAAAACCCATTATTCTGAGTCACAGATCTTCTAAAAGGAGGTAAAATTACATTAATTTGGCAGGACTTGGAAAAATATCCATTATTCTGTGATTCTGAGATCTGTTGTTCTGAAATCTGTTGAAACAAAATTCTACTGTAATATATTTTAAAATATTATTTTTCTATTCAGTTGATCTTTTTACTTTGAAGACCAAACTTACAAATGATCCCTTTTTAAAAGTTAAAGTAGTTTTCTGCAAGTTTCAAATGTTCAGTAGTAGTCCATAATCTTTGGCAATATCACATTTTCCCTCTACTTTTCAAGCTGACATCAAAAATAATTAAACAACCTTGCTATAGAGACACAAAATCAGTAAAATTGAACCAAATGACACTTTTATTGTGCCTCAGAAGTTTAAACATGTGCATATCTAGGGATGTCTGAAGTACATTCATTCATCAGTACATGCTATTTTCTTTTTTTGAGTATATTAGCCTTGATTATTAAAATTTATATTAAAAAATTGAGTTGAACTTTGTATTTTTAACCACCATCTTGAATGCAACTTTGAAATTTTAAATGGGAAGGGGGTCATGTGACACATCATTTAGGGTCAGAATTTCACAAGAAATTGATTGCTGAAAGATTTATTCAAATTATCTCTAATAGTTACAGAGTTATTAATGTGTTTCCTTTGTTGTTACAGATTGAAGAACAGACAACACAATGCTCCTAACACAGGAAGAATGCATCAAAATTGTACTGATGGCAGGGGAGAGAAGTTTCAGGGTTATTGCACAGGCATGAATGTTTTTTTATCATGGCCCAATCCAGTCTCTCTGAATTTCTGGAGAAGGTTTACAACTGCTACCTTTGACACAGGCACTTGGTGTGGATGACATTGATTAAACTCCTGTGCAATCACCCTGGAGAAAACTTCTTTCTCCTGCCATCAGGACAATTTTGATGCATTCTTCTTGTGTTAAGGGGATTGTGTTGTCTGTTCTTCAACCTGTAGCAATGAAAGAAACATTAATAACTCTGTANTTGAGTTGAACTTTGTATTTTTAACATCTGTTTAAATACAAATTTCAAAGAAAATAACAAGTTTGATTTCACCAATAATTCAAATTGAACATATTTTCCTTATACAGTTAAATCTGATTAAGTAAATCTATTATTACATGCAATGAATTTTCAGTAGTTAAAGAAATATAAAGAATAACAATCATATTTTTCTGAAAGTCCAAAAACAAAAATTCTTCTTGACATTTTACATATAACTGTAAATATTTCTGAAATTCAACATGCATTGTTGAAAAATGAAACATAAAAAAATTTAATTACAATCTCAGTTAATGTATTTAATACTATAAAAATTTTTGGACATATCATCTCCTAATGCAGTTTTGTATAATGTAACTA
>NW_019391300.1:0-1608 GCF_000671375.1 Centruroides sculpturatus
ATATAATTAAAATTTGTATGGTCGAAAGTTATGCAATATACAAAAAGAAAAATAGTCAATCCTTATTCATACCCTTCTTATTGTTAACGAGTCTAAAGACCTTACACCGATAAACTATTTTAGTTTTTTAACAACATTTTCTATTTGTATACAATTTTTATTGGTCTAAAATCTGAAAAAAGTCTTTATAACCTAAATACTGATGATTAGTATAATATCGTTTTAAAAGTCTACTGTATCTATTATGCAATGTAATAGATGCAGCTCAAGCTTTTCCTCCTCTTACTCTATATTAAATGAAGTATAACAGAAATTTCGTATTTATTTTTTCCGTTTTGAGCTAAATTTTAAAGAATTTCTATTAGATAACGATGAACAAACACATACAAAGTATCGTTTGGGTGAAATGGCCTGTTTGTTATCCTAATTATTCTTCATGATGACTACTTTGGGATAGTTCATCATATCATTATACCAGAAACTGTACACAATTAAACTTGAAAAGTACTTGTATCTATCTCGCTCAAATATGTTTCAAAATAACAATTAAATAAAATGTATTTATTCACTATGCTAGATAATTAAAATGACATAATTTTAATCGAGGTTATCCAGTTATATATACTTTATTGTGTTTGAAATAATTAAAAAATAAAATAAAACTAAAAACAAACAGCGTATTGTACATAACATTTATTTTGTAGCCATTCAGTTCCTTCCTTCTTAGTCTACTGTACTGTGTTATTCTGTACGTATAAGCCTGTTATAAAAATTAAAAAACCTGCGCACTGCCTGAATAATACTCATTAGTTTAGATCAATTAATAAAGTATTAATCAATTACTTGCTATTGATCTGATTTCCTCATAAAAATGAAGGAAAATTGTATATAATAGCATGTTTTTTGTATTTATATGCACTATTTAGTGCATATGATATAATAGAAAACAGGATCAATTTATTTGTTGACCAAAAAGTTTTCATTTTATAAGATTTTTTAAAAATGTTTTCCCTTATGATATTTAAAAAGAAAGATGAAAAGCAATGATAAAATAAAGAAGGAGAAATTTAAAACGGAGATAAAATAATGGAAATGTGGAACGCAATTAGGATTATACAATATTATCAAAATGATTTTTTAAATAATACACTCGTAGATAAATATAGAATGAAGAAATTTATTAATATATTTTTTTTAAGTAAGTAGTGTCAGAAGGTATAGAAAATATTAACCTATATAAAATTATGTTAAAAATATAACTGCAGAATTAAAAATGTTAAATGAAAAATGCCATTGTCTAGAATTCTTTTTGTTTTTATACACACTCTGAATAAATAAGGATATTGTAGTAAATAATCTGGGTGCAGATATAATGCGGAAATTATTTTTAGCATATTGATAAGCATATCATTCAGAAAAATATGGGATCATTACAAAATATGCCAATAACGTCTATACTTGTTCCATTCCATTTCACAATACTGTATGGAGAAAATTATATAAATTTATTTTAAATGAAAAAAAGTTTTATGTTTACAGTTTAAATATTTAATTCTTATATAAATACATACAGTACTTTAATTTGTCGAAAATATGATAAATTGTCGA
>NW_019391301.1:0-1658 GCF_000671375.1 Centruroides sculpturatus
GAGACTTGAGAGACTCTATGTGGTGATTTCTTGTAACCATGAACGAATCAAAAGATGAGTTAGATTAATGAGAACATTTATTAGCTTACATACATCCGACTTGGATTTTACACAAACTGCAAAATTATACCGACTTACGCGGTTATTGCTTGGTCCCACCTATCACGTAAGTTTAGGGTATTACTGTATTTTGATTCATTATCAGAGAAAAGATTATTACAATTTGATACTAAAAGATCTAGCACAATTCCACTTATTGTAAAATTATTTACTTAAAAAACTGGATTGAAATAATTTCAATCATATTGTTTATCATAGTTTTGGTACTGATTTTTATTTTATTTTAAAAAAATGTCTTTTGCATGTCACTATATCAGATTTGGGTGCATTTAGACTAACAACTAGACAACATTAAGTAGGGTTACTTTAATTATGAATTTTAGTAAATACACTGTGTTTTTTATATTCTTCATCAGGTTTTGGACTAAATGAAACCTTAATGAGATCTTACAAACTAAGATTGTTTTATCTACTATGTAACTGTATTGAATAAGAAGTGCCTAAATTATGTTTGAAACTTTATTATAGATTTCTCTGGTAGATAAAATGTTATATGGATGGATAATTTTTCGATTCACTGTATATACTTAAAAACAAAATAAATGGGTGTCATTCATATTGTTTTAAATCCATAAACCTCTTATCAACATTTTAGATTTCTCTATTAAAAATCCTTATGTGAATTACATATCATAATAATAGTGTTTAAATCATTAATTTATCCTAAAATCTAAAATCCTATGGTGTATAATTCTATATATTATTATTTTTTACTAAGCTTAAAGCAGATTAATTTAACAGAAACTGATTTTGTAAGTATGGTTGAATATTATTTACTTAATGATATTCTTTGAAATCAAATTAAATAAATACACTAAAACAATGTTAAATTTCAGCTAGCAATTATACCAATTTCAAAATAATCAATTATCTGTATACTAACATTTAAGAATGAATTTTTGATTGGCATTATTCTATTTCCAAAGAGAATTAATGAGAATTAAATATATATAACAGATACATTGCTCAAAAAAATTAGGAGATAATGCAATATGTGATAAAAGCAGATATATGACTGATGAATTTTTCCCAGTGAATGATAAATATAAAATTATGATATGAAATACACCAAATATAAAAACAAATGCATTAAAAATTTTTATTTATTTAAATTTATGTATAACTGGCAACTTGTCAGGCAAGTGAAAGTTTTCCAATATTAAGAAACAATGTAACAAAGAAACAGAAAATATCTCCAGTAGATTGTATGATCCCCATGAACTGCTATACCAATAGCAAACTTATGTGGCATTGGTTAAATGAGATTATCTGGGAAGTTCGCTTAGTATCCTTATCCATTACTTATAATACATTATTCTATAATTTTGTTGAGCAATATATCTGTATAAATTTTTTCATAAAATACCAAGTAAATAGTTAATGTAAATTTACATTTTGTATTTCCATTTTATGATAAATTTAGTAGATTATCTCTATTAATCTTCAGTTGAATAAAAAATTCATATCAGTATGGTTCCATTCATAAAGTTGAATGAGAACTTCTTTTAGAGATTATATATATATATTTCATTTTGACT
>NW_019391302.1:0-1602 GCF_000671375.1 Centruroides sculpturatus
CTTAAATCCAAACTAATTAAAGATGGAAATTCTGGATATTGATCTTTCTGTATTACAACAAAATAATTTTTAGAAAGATCCAATTTTGTAATATTGAATAATGAGATAAACTGTATAAAATTTTTTGGTGTTTTAACAGCTGCCATAAAATCAATTTTAAAAACTTTTATAACAGCTTCATTTATAAATAAAAATTCATTCAAGGTTTTAATTTCGTTTTCTAAGTGACTATAATTAGCTGAAAAGTTCTGAAACAAGAAAGTGGAAGATAAGAGCTCTTTAATTGCATGAATATAAATAGTACAGTTTTGGATTTCATTAATTTGTTTATTATGAAATGATAAATCACTGCAATTTTCATTGCTAGAAAACATTGCAAAAGCTCTTTTCTTATGAAAATGAATTGTAAATTTAAATTCTTGTATTTCACTAAAACTCATATTAAACTTATCTTTTAATTTGACTTTATTATTATTATTTTCATAATGAATAGGATGACGAGATTTAAGATATGTAATATTTGATAAAAACAAGCAAATGGGTTGTGAAAAATTATATACAGGTTCTTCACTCACTAGTCCAATATTCATTAAAACAACATCTTTCCAAAATATCCATAATATACTAGGATGTGGTATATAAGTATACAGTTGGCATTCAACGTGTAAATGACTTTGAGAATCAAATTTTGTGATGCATCCTGTTAAGCTCTTTGTTTCATTCGGACTTACATCTTTGCATGTATTATTGTGGACATTCCAAGAAGAATATATTGAAACGATTTGAATCATTAATAGTAAGATGCACAAGATAGACCTACCTAAAAAAAGAAATTTTGTTCGAATTAATGAAATATTCTGGGATTGCTGAAAAGTGTTGTAACTAAATTTCTTATAAATTTTATACTTAATTTAATAGAAAATATATTAAGTCAATAAACTAATTTTTGTAAAAGTATTTGAACATTTTTTTCAGTCACTGTTATGTACAAAGATGCATCTTATCGTATAATATTATCACGTTTCTGGTGTTTTTACGCCTTTTTCCATTACTTAAATTAATATTTTCTTTTATAACTGATGGTATTTATTTAGGTTTAGTATTTTACGCACAAACAGAGAATTTAAAAACATCAGGATCCAGACTCTATATTGGTTTCAGTTTCGTTATATATTGTCAAAAATTTTACATTCAGTACAAATCGCGTATTGTACACGACTTTTTTCTCTTCTTTCTTCGTGCCCGCGTTATAACTTATTTTCGTTCCATCTTGATAATTTTTTTCAAAGATATATTTTAGAAAATTGATTTTAATTTATATATCATTACTTTTGCTCTATAATTGATTTCATAATAATCAATGTGTACACTTAAAAATCGAAATTACCCGTGCATCCAAGGAGTATCCTAAGCATTCGCCTCCATAAGCTTCTCCTCTAAAACACAGATGCTAGTACAGGCCTATTGTATTGCATTTCAGAATTACTTAATTTATATAATAATTCTTAGACTATGGGGCACGTTTTGATTCATTTTTGAACCAAAATATTCCGAAAGTTTTAGGACATATTTTCTACATGAGATATCATATTCTTATCTGCA
>NW_019391303.1:0-1732 GCF_000671375.1 Centruroides sculpturatus
GGTACTTAAATAACTAGCTAATTCTTGCCTTTAGATGGATGATCATGTAAAGGATAGAACTTAATTCTTTATTAAATCTACATTTCAGTATACAAATTGTAGAAATGAAATAATTTGACAGTTTATTAAACTAAATAGAAACTCAAACTGCTATTCATATTTCTTCCTTTATTTTTTGGCTTCCTTAAAATCCTTCAACTCTTTTCTGTCTGTATATAATACATTATTAATTTGTTTTTGCTTGTGACAATGTAGTTCCTTTTTATAATTCCATAAATAAAATGTTACCATTTCCATAACTTATATCAGTTTCTTACTTGGGATTTTGAAATCGGTTTCTAAGATATTTCTTTGCATCAATAAGAAAGCAGACAAGAATGAGGTTTTGCTGTTTTTATGAGTGCTAATCAGTTTGATTGCTCTTCATAAAGGCTCATTTATATTTTGTACATCGCTCGAATACAGTCATATTAGAGACTTTATATTGTGCAAATTATCAGTGCTGTTTTTGGTGATAGAACAAAGAGTAAATATCAGATAAATTTTTTCAAACTATCTGAATAATGACTGGTAACGTCTGATTAACATTAAATAAACTACTGTCACAAAATCCAAAAGTAACAGAAATAGTAAACTTATGTTAGTGAACATGAGTTTACTATTTCCTGAAGATATTCATTTAATATAGAGAAAAACTCCATGTTAAATGGATATCTTCAGGCTGTTAACATTCTAAATTTGAACTGCATGAGATGGAATGCCTTGATATGAAATATGCAGGTTTTATTGGAATTTATCTGATAATTTTGTTTCATTATGATCAAATTGCATAAATGTGGGAAACATCATTCATATGATCAATCAATAAAATAAAACAAAAAAATACTGCATATTTAGTAACCAAACTTTATTTTTGGACTGTTTTAAGTCGTCTTCGGCTTATGCATGTATAAAATGAAGCTTAACTTAACTAATTTACTATCTAAATAAGTGATTTTGTTTTGTTTAATTGTATTGATTGACTGTATTAAAATTATGATTAGTTGTAAATTACAGTAGACCCCTCCATAACATGGTAGATACACTCCGTGTTTTATGAAATTCATGTTGTACAAGTCCATAAATACATGAGTCAATCACAGCCTGGCGTGTATGCAGTTTACGGACTACGGCTGTTTGAAAAGTTTTCTTCCATAAAATTAATCAATTCTAGACTAATTTGACTCAACATTTCCAAAACACGTATAATTTTTTGGGATTAATCCATATAAACTATGCTATAAACAAAAAAATTGTAGGATTACTTACTGAGTGTGCAGCATTCAACGACGCCATTGCTTAAGCTTGTTTTCGTCATGGAGCGGTGCATCAAATGGCGAGCACATGTTCCCTGATAAATTATTTTTCTGCAAAAAATTTGCTGAACTTTGTAGACATCATTAATATAAATATAATTTTTATGGCCATTAAATAATAAATGGTTTTTAGTAAGTCCGCTGCTCGTTTAAACTCAACTGTTTCTGCAATATCTGCTATTGGTCTAGATTTGACCAATCCTGTTGCAACACGAGTCGGGGATGATGTTTTACCATATTTTACGAGTTTCTTTTAGCATGTTTATACGAATACAGTCGCAATTATGAATACATCCTTATGGTATAAATTTATGATATAAATTACAAGGAATATAATTGATCTTTTCATATTGAATATTTTAATAATTGCAATTAGT
>NW_019391304.1:0-1636 GCF_000671375.1 Centruroides sculpturatus
CTTGAAGCAGGACCATTTGTTACTGGGTTTTTTTTGAATTACAATAATATAATACTTTTTTTACATATATTCGGTTACAACTACTTACTTTTTGTGACCTAATACACAAAGTATCGTATTTTATTACAGAGACTTTTGCAATTTTTCCTGTGCGAGTAGGAGCTACCGTCAGTTACAATTATTATCCCAGTTTGTGTCCATTTTTGGTGATTCTTCCAATTATCAGAATTTATATGATAGTACACAGTTTTGATTAATTGATTGAAGCTAGTTTTACATTTTTCTAACATTATTGTTTGCGTGATCTTTATAAAATACGCCGAACATCTACTCCTCCATATTGTGTCGATTCCTGTAATGATTATTGAAATCATCTGCTCGGAGTATCTATACATTTGTAGTCTACGTACTGTACTTCTCCAATAGTAAGTGGAATATAAAGGCTGCTTTTTTCCTTTAAAACTTTCCAAATTTTAGACGTGTGGTCGCACTTAAATATTGTGTGCTGACTGGTTTCTGA
Organism: Centruroides sculpturatus; assembly: GCF_000671375.1. Taxonomy (NCBI): domain Eukaryota; kingdom Metazoa; phylum Arthropoda; class Arachnida; order Scorpiones; family Buthidae; genus Centruroides; species Centruroides sculpturatus. The sequence goes on from NW_019391304.1 coordinate 521, forward strand.
TTTGTTAGAAATCAGGCACTTGTTGTTATGCAGGTTTTTATTCGTTTTCCATTCGTTTGTTTGGAGACAGTTGTGATAAAACCTGCAGTAAGTACTTTTTGCTCTGTTGAGGATCTTCAATTTGAATACAGTGTCTATTATTTTATTGTCTAACAATTGTTGGTCGAGCCCTATTTCCTGGGGCTTGGCTATCAAAATATCTGCTAGCATCCAATAAAGTTTCTGGGGCTTTGTGGTAAAGATAGTTTCTTCATTAAAATAATTAGTTCGGAGTTCATAGCAATGTATTACTTCTTTTAATAGCATTGGTATTCTGTATCTTTTTTCTAATATTTCAGTGCTTACAATTAAGTTTGGAATTAATGGTTGCAATAGACTTTTTCTATAGGTGTCCAGAGAGAGTATTTGTGTAGATCAGTGGTTCCCAATTAGTGGTACGCGTACCCCCAGGGGTACGCGAAATTGCATGACGGGGTACACGTGGCAATCTAAAATCGGTAGATTTAAAATTTAAATACATGAGATGAAGCAAATAATAAAAAGAATAATGGGTGGACCATCAATTCGGCAATTTACAACATGATGTCGAATGCACAAATTCGTTTGTTTATAACTAGAAAATATTCTCGAAATTTCATTAAAAAAAATGCATTTGTGACAATACCTAAATGAAATTTTTACGTAAGAAACAAAAATTGTACAATTAACACAATTTGTTTTTGCAAAATTAATTTTGAAAATTTTTGTTGCTGTTATTTCTCGCACATGACAACATGACTTCTCGCAGAGTATAATGAGACTTCACTGACTAGTGAGTTTAATAATCAGTTGCGACATCTCGCTTCCAAATCGGGTTAGAATTTATAATGTCAGCGAAGCAGCAATAAAATATTTACTACCATTTTGCACAACATACCTCTGCGAGAGCAAATTTTCGGCCACGACAAACACGAGAACTAAACATCGTCATCGACTTCAAATCGAAGATGACTCGAGACTGAAGCTGACCAAAAAGCAACCAGATTTTACAAAGTTGTGCAAAGAAAATCATGACATTTGTCGCATTAATATTAAATAACCTTATGTTGTTTTTATTATTATTGTTTTTGTTGGTGT
>NW_019391305.1:0-1617 GCF_000671375.1 Centruroides sculpturatus
CACAAGAAAACGCAACAGGGTGGTTTCCTGTTGCATTTTTCTTGTGTTTATTCTGTTTCAGGATAAAGAAATTTCCACCGAGTTTCAGGTAAACTCGGTGGAAATTTCTTTATCTACTTAAAGGTATTTTTAAGTCGTTTAACTCAATTTTAGAAAGGAGTAAGTTGAAAAATAGCCGCGTTAGATATAAATGGCGACTTCGTGTCTAAATAACTTTCCGTAAACTTAAGGCTATAATTATCTTTAATAGATTAGTAAAGAGAGATTGAAGTGAAATTTATCTTTCAATTAAGCTTTTGATTTATCTTATGCACTGAATTAAGTTACCAAAAATTATTTTTACCTTCTTTTTTTCTCCTCCTTTTCAAATTGCAGATAATTGTCCGCTACTTGACGCACCTTTTTTTTCGAATTTCTTAATAATAATAAAAAAAACTCTTGTTTTCTTCCATTATAAATTGTTTTATTTGCTAATTTTTTACGGGAATTGCCTTTAAGCATTCGAATATTCTTTATTAATTTATAATTAATCTCGTTGTTTTTGTATGTAAGTTGTGTTTTGTGCACGTTTTTTCCCATTGTGCCTTTGCACTCTTCCATTAATCATTTTGGTGAGTGATTGCCACCTTAGAAAATTGTGATTTTAATGTTTGTGTAATTTATTTAAAGAAAAACGAGGTTGGAATATACGCTACGAGCAATTTTTTACGTTGAAATTCCTCCCAGAATGTTTTTGCAGCTGAAATTCACGAAAAAAAATTTATTTTTATTGCTGTTGAAGTCTCTCCCAAATTATAATTTTTCCTACTGATATTTCTACATTATTAATTCTTTTCTACTGAAATTTTTCCCAAAACGTAACCTTTGCTACTGAAATTCCCCAAAAAGTAAATTTTCTCTACTGAAGTTTCTCCAAAAACTAATTTTTTTAAACTGAAATTCCCCAAAAAGTAATTTCTCTCTACTGAAGTTTCTCCAAAAAAGTAATTTTGCCATTGAAATTCCTCAAAAACTAATTTTTTTTACTGAAATTCCCCTAAAAAGTAATTTTTCTCTACTGAAGTTTCTCCATAAAGTAATTTTACCACTGAAATTTCTCCCGAAACATTTTACAATAAAATTCCTAAAATTTTCTGTTCCTCAAAAACTGATTTTTGCTACTGAAATTTCTTCTAAAAAATTATTTCTGTTGAAATTTCTTTGAAAATATTTCCGCTGTCGAAATTATTTCCAAAATTTTTGTCGTTGAAATTCCCAAATTCGACAGCAAAAATGTTTTTTTTTTCTACCGAAATTTCCCATAAAGTAATTTTTGTTTCTGAATTCCTCCAAGAAGTGTCATACAGAGTCGAACCCTCTGAACGACCACTGACAGAAACCCCAAAAATTACCGTTACTGAGAGGTTATTTTGTATATACTTCATAAAGAAACATTGCTAAAAAAGGAGGTCGTTGGAGGGTTTTTTAATACTTTTTCCGCCCTGTGGGCACTAAGAGGGCCTCTTATAGCTGACTTATTATGGGTTCGGCCAGGCCCACAATGGGGCGACCGGGTGGTGAGGGACGGGGCCCGACCACCCGGTCGCCCCATTGTGGGTCTGGCCGACCGTATGAAGT
>NW_019391306.1:0-1598 GCF_000671375.1 Centruroides sculpturatus
TAGGGAGACATTCCCCTTTGGAAGATTGCTCATTAATTGTGTTGTTGTATCTCGTCAAATCAGTAACTAGAATGTTCTTCGACATTTTTCACGCATCGATAAATTTAATTATAAAAAACAACTTTTATTTACGGTAGATTTTAAGATTAAAGAAGATTCTGTTATAAATCATAAGACTTATTGGTTATCTCCCGAGAAATATCAGTGGATACAACGGAAGATAAAGTTTATGTTGGAAGAAGACATAATCGAGGAATCAATCTTTCCTTACGCTTCACCATGCGTAGTAATCTCGAAATCGGATGGTGACTGGCAAATAACTACCAAGATGATCAGGAGCTAAGACGCTATCAGGATGAACTTGGTGAAATCAGGGAAAGGGGAAAGACAAAAAAATGAAAAAAGCATATGCTTACTTACTCATTTATAATGTCTAAATACTATTATAAAATCGAATTATTTTTATTATAAATTTTATAATAAAATCCAGCAAAATCTGTTACTCCCTATTTGAAGTTTCTGATTGCATCACTGACCAAGGAGTCGCTTTGTACCTCGTGTATTGATTTGGACCCATATTCCATTCCCTTAGTTTGATGTTATTTTGAAGGGCACAATTATTTTAGTATGATTTGACTTGAAAGACAGTTTTTGGAATATTATTGTGTCTGAAAGAAAGCAAAAGTTTATCGCCTTTGTTAAACCATTCGTTCAATATTTATATAGGCGCCTACCTAAAGAATGAAAAAAATTACTAGTATTGTTTCAACGAGTCATGAATACTTAATGAAGAATTTAAAAATGACCAGTTAGATACTACATAATGTTGCATGTGAAGCGGATAGTGAAGCGAGAAATGTTTAATTGATTTATCGAATACTGGAAAAGCTGCAGGATAATAGATTGGCTGAAAACTTAAAAAATATAAACTTAATGTTTCTATTGAGTGGTCAAAATAGAACCACAACGTTAGAATCGATTGAAAAACTAAGGTCCATGCTAAAACTATGTGATTTTCATGTAATCAGATACTTCATGTATAACGTCATGTATTATATCCTTTCTAGTTCAGAATGAAAATACATTAAGGCGACAATTTAAAATGTCTGTACATATATTATATTATCATATTTTCAGATATACAAAGTGAATTATAAGAAAAATAACTTTTATATATTAGTTTAATATAATGAAATAAATATTTGACAACTATTTGGGTGTATGATTTATTATTGAGCATTAGTACATTAGAAAACTTAGATTTATTGCTTATTTGGGAAAAAAGGCAATGTCGGCCAGGAGATTTAAAGGGAATCAAATAGAAATTAAAGTTATGTTCAATAAGAAGGAACCACTCAACACTGGTAGCTGATCACGGGTTTCGTTTCACCAACGGGCTGGCCAGATGGAGGTTACCGGGCTTTCTTCACGTGTTTAACACCTGAATAGGAGCCATTTTTCCGTTGAGAGTTTCCTATTGAAAGTCTCACCAGTGGCTGAGTGGATAAAATCATTGAATAATGGCAATTGGTCGCAGGTTCGCGCTTTGCCAACGGGCTAGTAACGTGGTTTTCTTCACATTAGTAACGCCTAAATAG
>NW_019391307.1:0-1608 GCF_000671375.1 Centruroides sculpturatus
GGGCAAGCTGCCCCACCCTCTGCTGAGAGGTTTTCTTCGTTTGTGGGCGATAGGAAATTCTGAAGTTCCTCAAGGTCAGGCAGCCTCAAAGGATTAACTTAATGTGTGTAGCTGCCTTAAGTGCCACCAATCTCATCTGTCCATTCAAACTGTATATAATCTGCCTTGTTAATTGTATAATATTTTAAGCGGTTCTATAATCATTTCCCAGCAGCGCTCATGGATCCCTCCTTTCCCTTCTATCTCTTTTCCCCTCCTATCCCCCTCTCCTTTCTCTTCCCCACCCCCTACACACTTACCTCTTCTCTTTCCTCTCTTCCCTCACTCACCTCTTTCTCCCTATCCTATTCCTTCCTTCGAGTTCGGCCAATTACTTTAAATCTTATGTCTTATACAATAAGTGTGCTGTGGTTATGGACTATAGTTTAAATGATGTTTATGTTGCAGCTGCATAAAAAATATCTATTGTATATATTCAATACAAATTGTAAATCTTAGTAACTGTCCTTTTTCATGGGTCGAATAAAATATACAGTAAAACCTGTGTAAACCAGAATTGCACGGTAACAAATATTTTTTCCAGTTTTGCAGTTTTTAACAGAAAATTGCTCCATTCTGAATAATAGAATTTAATACAAAAAGAACAAACTGGATAATAATTGATGGGGTGTTGATTTGTATTATTGATTTAATTCAATATACTATTGGAAAATGGTTAATAAATTATTCAATAAATATATATATAAATATTATATGAGCTATCATGAATATATATTTGTGAAAGAACATAATGATTTCAAAGGTTTACAAATAGCTATTATTCTGTAGGCATTACATTTTTTTAGTATAAGAGAATATGTGGTTTTATTTCATAAAAAACAAAAGCATTGTTTTGTTTTTGAAACTTTCTTTTCTGACAGATATGTTCACATGAAAAATGTGATAACTCTTTCACTTGCTGTTTATTTCATTTCAGATCTTATTCTAAAACCTTAGGTCTTTACTACTGCACAAATATTAGTTTTGTTTTGGCCAAGCTGATAAATCCTAGAATTAATAATATTTATCTGTTCTAAAAGAAATAAATTGAAAATAAAGACAATAATATAAATGTTATATCTGTATAATTATTTAATAACTTTAATCACTGTTCAATCTTAATCATTAGACATGCTTAGTGTTCATTGTCTGCTGCATGGGATATAATTTACTATACCATAAAGGCATTGGAAGGAAAGGCTTATATAAGCTTCCACTGGGTCAAGGGGCACTCTGGTACCAGTGGAAACGAAAAAGTTGATAAGCTTGCTAAAAATGCCCAAATAACTATTCGTATATAGCAGTCCCAGTCTTCTTCCTGTGCAATGAACTTCACTCTGTTATCACGGCTTGGTGGCAATCTGACTGAGAAAACAGCCACACCAGACGCAACACCTTTCAATTTATCCCAGACGTTATCAGGAGGCTTCACCTGAAGCATCTGAGCACGACCCACGTTCTTACTCAAATCCTAACAGGGCATGGTAACTTCAAAAGTTATTTACACAGGTTCCTTAACAAAGCAAATGGATTATGTGACTACAACCAACAGTCTGCCGAAAATCTATC
>NW_019391308.1:0-1621 GCF_000671375.1 Centruroides sculpturatus
TTTTGTCTACAAAGCTTTGAAGATTTTGATTAATTACAGTTTTAAGTTTTTAAGACAAGATACAATTTTGTGATTGTAAGTTAAGTAATGAAAGTTTTTGAATTGAATGCAAGCCAAGTAATGTAATGAAAGAAAATTGAAGAGAACATTTATAAACTGACCTTGTACACACAAAATTTATAAATGATTTTACCTTCTAACCAAGTTATCATTATCAAAATTGATATTAAAGAATCTCATTAAGGAATTTTTATAAAATATGTGTGAACTAATTAATAATTTAAAATTTTTTAAATACTTGAAAATTGGTTATTTTTATGATTTCCTTAAAAAATAAAATGTATAAATATATTTCTTTTAAATGATTATTCGATATAAAAATTTGCATTTACTTTTAATTTTAGAAACAGAATAATTTTCTTTAATTTAAAATGGCATCCAAACACAAATTACGTCGTGCAGATACTAGACAACTTGCAGAAATGGATTTTGATCAGCTTCTTGCATTATTATCACCGGAAGAAATAGAAGAATTAGAAAATATGGTTGATCCAGATGTAAGTATGGATATAAACAATAAATAAAAAGAATTTTAAGGTATACTGTAATAACTTTTCAGAAAATTATTTTGTTATTTACAGTTTTGTATGTTAAAATGTGATTGAATAATAATTTGTTTTTTTTAATTTTAAATACTTTTTAATTATCTTTCTCTATTTATTTATTTTTCAGCAATGAGATGGCAAGAAAAGCTGGAAGAAGATTTGCAAGACTCTTACAAAAATTAGGATTTAGAGTAAAATTTGCTAATTTTAGAGTAGTAAATGTTTTGGGCACTTGTACAATGCCTTTTGCTATTAAAATTGTTCAATTTGCTAAAAAATATCAAGGAATTGCTAGGTATGTTTTATTATATATATATATATATATATATATTTATTTATTACTAGTTTCATTATATTATTATGGAGCTAAAAAATAGTAATAAAATAATTTATAAGTTTCATATAATTCATGATAATTAAGTTGATATGGCTTTATTGTACAACATTGTATATTACAGATGGTTGTGTTGTATTCCAATATTCTCTTCCTTCATTAAAAATCTGTATTCACATTTTATCTTTTTGACAATATTTNAGCTTAGTATACCCAGTTTTGAGTGGTTGTTTGATTTTATATACAGTATACTAAATTTGTTCTGCTTTTGCTAGTAGAACTAAATAATTTGTATGCATCTATAGGATATTCACTCTAACAACTTTTACATAGGAATTTTATAGTTGTTGGCATTTCAGTTTGAAAGTTTCAATTCTGAAATTCTAAGCATGTACCTTTACAATGAAACTTTGTTAGTGACAATAGTTGAAGCTAAAACTGGTAAAGATTCCTTTCATTACAACCTATAAGGAAACTTGCAACTCTAATCAGCACTATTGGCTATATTCAAATTCAATATTTTACTGAATTTGAATATTAAATATTTAAAAATTTACATTGACATTACAAAAAAGGAGAGATCTATATAAAATATCTGTATTATGGTTTAAACATAATAATAATACTTTGTATGCTTAAAAGTGTTATTAATACATTCAGAAGGTTTGACTACATTTCTATT
>NW_019391309.1:0-1607 GCF_000671375.1 Centruroides sculpturatus
AAAGTAATGCCAAATAAAAAAGGCAGTGGTAACAAAAAGATGATGATAAAAAAAATTACAACACAAACACAAAAGATAGCAAAAGCTCTTTGCCACATAAAATAATTTGGACAATATTTTAATTAAGAAAATCATAATTGATCATTTGTCATATATGGAAGAGCAATTTTAAAATATTTTTTATCAGATTTCAATACTGAACAGTTTATCCAGGTGCAAAAACCATTCCTTGTAGAAATGGAACAAGTGAAACATCTCCCATTAAGTGACCAAGAAGAATTTGCCGAATTTAGTTGTAATACAAAACTTAAAACCAAGTTTAGTAAGCAAACATTGAATTCTTTTTGGCTTAGTGTGAAAACAGAGTATCCACTATGCGCTGAATTAGCATAGGTAGTTCTCTTACCATTTGTAACCACTTATTTATGCAAAAAGGCATTTTCAGTAATGACCAACATCAAAACAAAGCAGCGCTCTCGTCTTAGCAACATAGAAAATGCTATGAGACCTGCACTGACCGATACTAAACCCAGATTTAATTTATTGCGCCAAAATAAGCAGGCTCATCCATCACATTAAATTTAATTTAAAATATGTTTAGTAAACTCAATTAGTTAGTTAAGTTAATGTCAAAACATATACATAGAACATTTTGTTCAAAGATGTACCAAAGATAAGTTATTAATTTTTACTGATATTAAAAATAAATCTGCTATTAAAATTATGAGTGTTTCAATGCAATTAAACAAAAGAAATTAACTCCTGAATTTAAATTAACCCCCCTCTGGGATGTTTTTCTACACATATCCATTCTTTGGGGGGGTCCTTTGAAATTTTTAAGTGCAAAAGGGGGTCACGGACCAAAAAGTTTGAGAAACACTGCTCTAGTGCAACGAGGCTCTATACTTCCTATAAATTAATCGTGACATGTCTCATAATTTATTTTAAAGATTTAAAGAGAAAACTTAGAATCAGATACATTCTACTTTGCAAATGTTATCCAAATGAGTGTTTCTGACAAGAGTAATGCAATGCTTTGGACAGCTTTCTCTGACTTTATACGGACTTGTAAATGCTACAAACCATCCGTCGTGAATATTCATGAAATATAGAAATAAAATTGCGGATTCATGACGGGTCTTATGGGATTCATATTTAGAAATAGGAAAAATAAAAAAATAAATCAAATAATTTTTACTTAAATAAATTGCACATATAAATAATAAAAACAATATAAATATTTTAATACGAGCCTGAATATAACATTAAAAAATTTGTGCTTTATTGGGGAATCCCCCGAGCTTCCACTCCCCGCCTAAACTATGATAGAACAACATTGTCATCTGGAATGGTGTTCGCTAGCAGCACTGCATCTGTAAGCATGTCAAGATAGAAATATTTACATTCCATACAAAAAGTGCTCACTAACTAAACATTTCCATAGTATTTTATTGCCATAATATATCAAAATAAATGTAAGTAAAGTACTTTTATTTATTTATTTTTATTAGGAAAATTCCCACTTTTGAAGAAATAACATGATAAATAATTTAACAGTTAAATTAAGTGGGGCAGTTAAATTTTAACTGACCCACGTGGGATGCAGT
>NW_019391310.1:0-1598 GCF_000671375.1 Centruroides sculpturatus
TAATACATAGATTAACTTAATAAAAAAGATAAAATTTTAACATAAAGGTTTAAAAATCATTTTTAAATTATGCTTTTTAATATCGTATAAAATACAAGAGAGTGGTAAATCAATATTCTGTTAGTATAATCTTAATGAAAAATGAATGTAAAATAGTCCATTGTTCTCTGAATGGAATTTGATTATAATCGTTGTAATTGAGAGGTAAAGCATTTATAAAAAAAGGAAAAAATCCTTAAGTAATGGAATTAAAAAATGCCCATGATAAGGTGCTCTTAATTGTAACACTTTTCTAAAAATTAATATGCTAAATTCATATTCTTTTTATATGTTAAGTGATTACTAGTGGAAATAATTCATTCATTTCTATCTTATCTTAATTGTTTCAATTGAAAGAAGAGAAGAAAAATATATGTATATATATATATACATATAGTTTTTGTTCTTATTCGTTTCTGTTTTGCTCAAACAAGAGATACTTGGCATTGTCATAATTCACATTTGTCCTTTGACAGCTTCATCGTATGTATCAGGTTCAAGTGAGGATTTTCTTAGTATCAAAGATAAAGTGATTGATGATGGAACCTATATCCGTACTAAATCCCTTTGTTTTGTAAGTTCGTATGTTAGAAACGAAGAAAAGAAAAAAGCCGAAATTTGACGTTGATTGATGATAGGAGTTAGTTTTAAAATACAAATTCAATAGTCCGTATTAGAGACCTTTTATTGTCAATATTATTATCACCTGGTCCTAAATTGCCTGTAGATTGATATTCATTACGATCTTCCGCCGCGTTACGTTTTCACAAGCCACACCAACTTCGATAAGATGTTGGATCTAACGAGAAACTTGCTAATGTATCCAAAGTAGTACATGCACGAACGATGGCTGAACTATCTCGGAATTAAAATTTGATCAATCGAAAGAATAAAAGAAGGTTTTCTACAAGCTTCGGCAGCTTATTATAACCTTAGAAACATCTGAAATTTGTGGACAATGCGACATATAGTGCGAAAATCGAGGCGTTTAGTACATTTAATGATCGAGTGGGTAGGTTAATTGCTAAGAGAGAAATTATCAGTTGTAATTGGTATCACAGGTAGGTTAATCGAAGGGTGCCACTAACATTCCCCTTTGGACGGGTTTGACCGTGATCTGACCACTACGTGACCACTTGACTATGCTGTTGTGCAAATTAGTTTCTATGCATTTCTTCCAACCATTTATAAATATGGAAAAACCGGTAATAGGTAACAGGATGTCATTTTTATTACAAACAACCAATTTCCTCCATTTAATTATTGAAACAAAATATTCTGTTATTAAATTAGTAAATCCGTATTCTGCTGGTAGTATTTTAAGCGGAAATAAGTGGGAAAATAGTTCATTGTTTGCTAAATGAATTTCATTATAATTATTACAATTGAATGAAAAAGTTTGTGTAAAATGGAGAAGTTTAAAAAAATGCCTTTCTTAATTTCATAATTTTAATGTATTAATTTAATCTTTAACTCTTTTTCTTCTTCGTAAATACCGTTAAAGGTATTTTATGAGGAAAATTTCATTTTTTAAAAAGATAATACATAGATTAACTTAA
>NW_019391311.1:0-1760 GCF_000671375.1 Centruroides sculpturatus
TGAGGGGGCAGGCTTCAACTTTTTTCACATAAACTTCCCCTGAAAAATTTCTGAGAAGTTGCTTGCCAAAAGTTCACCCAGGTGCCCAGAGTGGTAGGCTGACACCTTAACCAATTCAATCATCATATTTAATTTGATTTAAGTGTGAATAAAATAATAAATTGTTAAGAACTATTAATGTAATCATTGTGGTTTTTCCATTTTGATAAAATTTATTTATTTATTGCTATATCTTATTAAATTGGTAAACAGTTATAAAAAAAGAGTCAAAATTTTCTGTAATTAAATCAAAAGGTCTAGTCAAGTAAAATAATATTCTACTGATTTTTATTAAAAGATTGACTCTTTTAATATTTAGTGTTTTACTTTATCAAAACAATTTTACAAAGTAATTTTTAAACTTATGATCTACATAAAATTATTAAAAATGATAGCAAGCAGTGTTTATATCAGTACTATTAGTTTAATTTTGATCATTAGATATACAAACAAACAACCCAATAATTATTACAGTAGAGCATCGATTATCCGAACCCCGATCAACCGTCACATCGGTTAACCAACCGCATTCTAGTTAGCAAATTCAAATGCCCACTGGTGATGTGGCGCTACAATATTTGGCTATGTCTTGGCTACTTTAATATTATTTTGTTAAATTTTTGCATGTTTTAGCTGGCAACACTGGCTCGACCATGAAAGGGAGGCCAGTATTTAAACTAGGCTTAATTTTCTAAATATGAGTTTTATAAGTATGAATTGTTTGTTTTGTGAGCAATAGAATAATTTAAAAATAATCTTTAACGATACAATAGTGACGATTATCATTTTTTAAAAAATTTTTGTTAGGCTTAACATCGATGAAAATTCAATGCAAAGTAGGTTAATAGCGATATACTAATATACTATACTAATAATGTATTTTTTCATATTTTTAGGTTATCCGTTTTTTCAGTTATCCGACCAACCCCAGTCCCCATTTGAGTCAGATAATCGATGCTCTACTGTATTTCTATAAACGTTCACTATTAACTGATCAGATAATTCAGAATAGTTCTTCAGAAGTTCAATGGATTTGACGGATATACCCGGCCTCTAAACTCACTATTTGCGTGTTCTATTGAACTAACATTGCAGCAACGTTGGCAAGAATCGTGTTGACGAGACCGTTAGCGAATGGTGACGCTAATGGATAATGCGCATATCGAGGCTGATCGCAATATTCTTCAGCGTAAGGTTTGGATACAACTATATTGCACGTTCGGTTTCTACCACAAAGCTGCGTTATCAACAATACCTCTGTTCTAGGTGTGAGGGGAATATGATGTCACACGCACGTTCCAACATTTGCTAGCTACCGCAGCAGGCTGTAATGGTTTATTGGGACAAAGTCTATCAGGCTGCATTATTGTAAACCAGATTGAAACGTTCTCATAGTAGCTTGAAGAACTGCCCTTATATTGTCTTGTAGAAAGAGATAAATATACAGAGTGTAGGCATTTAAAGTTTCACACGGCTGCTAGATGTTGCACGCGTGAATCTGTGAAAATCGCTGAAAAAAGAAAAATGCTTTAAAATATCACCAACACTGTTATTATTTGGTAAAATCATTCTTTTTCTTCAAATAATGAACTTATATAAAGCTAATTCCACAACGTGTCAGCTTGACACTAGCTTTGAAACCATGAATCTTGTGGAAAAAAATTATGTTGATTTTGATTTCACCAAATAATAAGTTTCCTAATAATTTGTTTTAATATATA
>NW_019391312.1:0-2715 GCF_000671375.1 Centruroides sculpturatus
TGAGCATGAAACACAACTAAAACAATTCTATATTTTATCATAAAACAGTAAAAGAAAGTATCTTTTACATCATGTGTTATTTAGGTATGACTGTTTAATCATGATGTATTGAACAAAATAAGTATTTAGCCTGAATGAATCTCACTGTACATTGTTTTGCTTAACATTGCAGTTTCCAAGAACATTATTATTGCAAATTTGTAACACTTGCTGTATTACAAATTTTCAATAATAATGGAAATAAATTAATTTTATTTTACAGAATTTCTATAAAACTATGTTTTTAGTAAATTAATTTTGTTATCCAAATTGTACTTTTATTTAAGAAAACCAATTCTACTTATACGGGATGGCTCAAATGCCAGTTAGCTGGCATTTGAGCCATCCAGATTTTATGATGAATATTAAGCTGCTCCAAATCAGTTTTAATCAATGCTAAAATATATATTTTTTTGGCCATCCTGTTTTATAAAAAAATATTCATTTTGCAGAATGCATTTTTTTAATAGAAAAAAATTCTATGGAATAAATATGTAAAGAAAGTTACAATGAACTAAATAAATTATTGAATACTTACCTCAAACATTAAAATATTAATATATGCAATTTGTAAAATTATATAGTTATATTGCATTATTTCCCAAATTGCATTTTTAATAGTTTGAAGTTTATTAATTTAGTAGTTGAAGAGCTATTTTGTATCAGCAAAATAAAAAGAAAGAAAAATATTTAATCTAGTATGTGTGACACATGGACTAAATTTGTAATCAACCTATGCCAAACTTGCTTTAAAATTTGATGATACAGTAGAGCGTCGATTATCCGAATCAATTGGGGACTGGGGTTGTTTGGAAGATCGATGTTTCGGATAACCGATTATGTACGGAAAAATATATTAATTTATCCCATCTTGACATTTTTCTCCGTTGCGTGTCGCTTCGAGTTGAATTTTTGTCGATGTTAAGCCTAACGAAGACTATTGTATCGTTAAAAATTATTTTTTTATTTTGTATGAACAAAATAAATATATTGAAAAATATAAAAAAAATAAAAGATTATGCTTCAGAAGTTAATTTAGTATTAAAAACGTAAAATATTTGTTTTGAGTAGCCCAAGACATAGCCAAAGATTGCAGCGCCACAGCACTGTGAAAATTTAAATTTGCGGACTGGAATTCTTTCGGATGATTGACTTTCGGATAATCGACGCTCTACTGTATCTATAAAACTTTTTATTCAAATAAAATTAAGTGAATCTTATTGGATATTAATAATTGTAAGTCATTCACTAAAAGAATGTTTTTTGATCAGATTGATCGCTGTAGATAAAAATGTATGACCAAGTAAAAAGAGATATTGTCAATAGACAAAAAAACAGACAAATTGATCAAATCTCTTTTCTTCAGATGTTACAGACCTGACATCTAGGAAAGATGGAAGGATCAACTATAATGGATTGAGTGGTAGTGTAAGAATTTTTCAAAGATGGTGGATTTTGTTATGATGTATTCAAATTCAGTATATGTATGTGAAAGAATGGTTGTTGTTTGTATATTCAGTTTTATGTAGCAAATTTAAAAAACCTACTTTGTTTTATATACAGGAAATCCTCATTAATTTGAACTTGGATAGTTTGAAATTTCATTAGTTTGTAACTGTACTTTTGTCCTAGCCAGGGATATAGACTTGCATGTTCAGGAGTTCGGTTAGTTCGAAATATGACTAATTCGTAATTTGAAGTGAAAATTCTGTGCAAACTGTGATATGCATATATTAATTTGTTCATTTAGATTGAAGTCCCTTCATGCTATAAGACAGTGTTTCTCAACGNGAATAATTAGCTATTTTATTTGTTATATTGTACAATAATTAAACAAATAACATTATACTAGTCACTAGTCTATTCAATGCAATAAAAATTTGGCGTTAGCCTTGGCCCTCGGCATCGGAATTTTGTAGTGAAGGGGGCGATACTACGTAACGGTTTTATTTAAGGGGGCGATACTACGTTGAAGGGGGCGACGATTCGTTAGAGGTTGAGAAACACTGCTATAAGAGAACAATAGATCAAGAACAACTCTTAACTGGTCAATCCAACTTTGCATTAACAGTAACATATTTTCAGATGTCACCTTACATATGAATTACTTCTTTTTTTTTCTCTTATTTCATAAAATACAGCTGAGTTTTGGGATTGGAAGATTGGGCTACAAGTAGCAAATATGTGCTAGTTGTAGCCCAAAATATTTGTAGTATTCTAGGCTACTACTTTTTGGGTCACTTTAAAAATAATTTGGGCTACATTTTGAGGAATTCTGCTTTACTTTTTATGAAACCTATCTGGGTTTATAAAATGGTTAAGTATAAGTAGCTATATACTTTACTTTTTTACTTTACTGTACATAGTAGATTTTAATATGTTGTTTATTCATTACTAGCAGACCCCGCCACGCGTTGTTGTGGCTGAAAATGTATCTATTATAAATGTATAACACTTCCCCTGTGGGGGGGGAAATTTTACGAAAAATTTCTTCTTAGTGTACATTCTCTTGACGTACCCTATTAAAACGCAATCAAAAACGCAAAAACCCGCATCTAAATTAATATAATAGAAGTCAAGTTCTTCACGGTAAGCCTTAATTCTGTCCCTCTCCCTGTGGGGGAATATCGAAAAATTCCTTCTTAGTGTACATTCTGTTGACGTACCCTATTAAAA
>NW_019391313.1:0-1595 GCF_000671375.1 Centruroides sculpturatus
ACTAAATAATTTTTCTTGCCGTTGAATTGAGAGTAAACAGATGAAAGAAACAATTCTTTAAATTTTTTGTAGAATTATTCTATATTTTGAATAATAAATATAAAAAATAATGATACTTTTATCTCGTTGTGCTTTTTGATTGGTTTTATAGTATGGTGGAGAATAAGAGTGATGGAATAAGGGCACGAAACTCATAGGCAATCTGCTAAGGGGAGTTGTCTATCGGAGATCGTAATGTGGAAAACTGGCCTCTATTTACGTGAGACAGTGAAGAAAAATCAGAAAACGTCACTATACTAGCCCGCTGGTGAGGTGCGAACCCATGACCAAATATCAGTGATTATTAGTTGTATCCTCTTAGACACTGGTTTGAATGGTCAATTTGAATTTAGGAATAAGCTCATTACTTTACACAGAAAACGTTAAAGCTTCTATTGAAATTCTCGTATGCATATGGGAATCCTGGTGTCTGGCGACGTTAATCTCAAATAAAATGTTAATGTTGCTGAGTGAAAAATTTGTAAGTCTTCATAAAAGAAAAGCTGAAATTTTTAGTACTGGTCTTCCACATTCCATGTTCCAAATCCATGTTCATTAAGACAATACATTAAAGGTGTTATCTGAAAAAGACAGAGAATTTCTAGTTCAGGCTTGACAAGCTGTTTACTACTGTAATTTCAAAGGCAGTTCTCAGCTGGTGGTTGGAAACTTGATAATTTTTAATTTTTAAACTCTTCCCACCCTGTGGGCATAAGAGGGCCTATTTTATGAGTTCGGTCAGGCCCACATTGGGGCAACAGCTTAAGGGATGGGGCCCGACATAGTCAGAGGAACTACCCGAAAAATTCTTGGAGTTTTTTGATCCGTTCGAATTCAATCCCTGAACGATGGACTGCTGCCTTAACCGCTCGGTCGTCAGGCCTTCTAACACTTGATAATTAATAATTAACTGTTATCTAAATATACATTACATTGCTTGGAATTTAAGACAGCATCACACTTTTAAAACATGTTTTACAGAAAAAAAAGGCTGGAGGATAATTATGTCCTGAATGTTTTTCCTTTTTAACGAATTTTATTCTATTTAAAATCAAATGTAATTAACAGAAAATAAAAAATAAACAGTAGATATAAAATTTTCATTATATGCAAATTTTTGAAAAGAACAGAGTCATCCATTATAAGTCTATGCAAACAATTATTTTCGTGCAAAATTGAAATTTTTTCGGTGCAATCTTTACACTATGGAAGGAAGGTACTGAGGGCATCATTTTTAAACACAAAAAATTTTAAAAAATACACGCGTTTAAACACGCCGGGGGTTCTATATAACCCCGCGCGCGTAACCGAGGGTTAAAGTACTTTACAACGCTGGAAAAATACACCAAGGACACAAGATTCATTGAGGTTGATAACAACTTTCTTTCATCCATAATAAATAGGGATAATAAAATACAGAAATTATCGCTTTACAGAAAAATTTTTGCATTATGAATATTTAGCTCCAAATAAGACTCTATATATATGCAAATTCATAAATTTGATTGGCCAACAATCCAGTAAGTAGTCAAATCACAAATGTATTCGTTATATTT
>NW_019391314.1:0-1585 GCF_000671375.1 Centruroides sculpturatus
TTATCTATTTTTAAAAAAATGATTTGGTATTCGACACCGAATTGTAAAAATTCTTCAGCCAAAGGTGTAAGATTGTTCCGTTTTTCCGCAAATAGATCCAGGAGAGTGATGATTTAAGAATTAATTATTGTAACGATTTTTGCTCGAATTTAACCATTGACAGCTTTTTATTTTAAAACCCATTTAATTAATTATATGTCACAGTACCTCTAAAATGAAAAGACATTCTATTTAAAATTATATGGCTCGAACTCCAAGGAACGTGTAGTTTACTGCACGCCATAGCATGAAATCTAAACTGTGACCTTGGAACTAAGGACCCAATATGGCGGCTCCCTAGCACATTTCAGTTGAATGTGCTGTCCTTTTGGCAATTATCCACGGTTTGCTGGAATTTACTTATAATTACAAATTGTACAGTACTTTCAATTGGGACAGTTTGCAGAATGAAAAATTCATTGATATTCTTATTGGCTCTGGCCTGCGTAAACTTAATATATGCATTTTTCAATATCTCCGAAACACTACTCTATTGATAATTTAATATATATATATTTTAATGTTTATAGGATTTTATTTACATAACTATTGAGTAACCCTTTACAAATGAATGTCAAGTGTCTCCTGACGACCTTTGACCTCGATTAATTTCCTAGATTTGTCTAGACGGCGAGAATTCTTCGATCTAAATCGCCAATTACCTAATTGAAATGGTGACGTCGACGAATCGAATCGGAATTTAAGAGAAGCGATAAAATAGTCGCGCCATCTGGTGTTATATAAAGAATTTATACGACAATAACTTTATATTTTTTTTAATATTTTAAAGAACGGTAATAAAATCTAATAATTATAAATATTGTGTTTGTTAACAAAATACAATTCGTTATTTCAATAATACAAGACTTATTTAACATATAATTTTTTTTTTAGCCATGTAATTTGACGGGTAACTTTCTCAATTTTTCCGTCGAATGTCGCCGTAATCGGTGTTGAAATTTTAAAATATTTTTAAAAAATATTGAAAGTTTTTTACATTATTAACATGCTTATAATTAACTATTTATATGCAATTTTTAATAAGATTTTAATAATAAATAACTTAAAAAAATTAGAATTAATAAAAAATGTAAATTGTTGGCAGAAGCGAAAGTTTTAGAAAAAAAAAAATTGAAGATAATCACTTATTTTCTGTACACAATTTGTAATATTGCTAACTGGGAAAACTTTTAAGTATAGCTGAACCCTAATCGAATGTTACCAACGCGAAGAAAACCCTAAAAACTCCATGCGGCCAGTTTGTTGGTCACACAAATTCGTGGATTCGTAAGAGAAAGGGGACCAGATTAACTATATATAAACTCGTTTTTTCTGCCACAAGTCATGTTATTTCAATTCGAAAATTTTACCCCAGAACGAAGTTGGCTACATAACCGGCATAACTGTTAAACGTAGCAATTAAACTTAGGGATGTATAGCAAACAAACAAACAAACACACACATATATATAGGCCTATAATGTATTAAGGAATTTGTGTCTTTATTTATTCAAACATTTATTTTCAGTTTTGCCGTATAATTTTTA
>NW_019391315.1:0-2428 GCF_000671375.1 Centruroides sculpturatus
TAAAATGAAAATATTTTGTTAGAAAGGTGAAAGTGAACAATGCATCATTACTAATTTACTTCAATTATACCGAGAATTAAACATTGTTTTGATAATTGTAGACCTCCTCCTGCTTAGAAATCTCACAATGGTTCCTTAATACGACATTTGTATCCTAGAGACTTCGAGCGATCATTTGTCAAAAGTCAGACGGAATTAAATATCAAGAGAACTCGCAATTATAGAATATGTTTAATAATGTGGAAAGATTAAAACCATTATGAAAATTTTAGTATCTTAATGCAACAGGAGCTGAACTAAAAGGTGTGGCTCTATTAACTCGCTTGCCAATAAAAATTATGCACGACAGAAGACGTTGCTATTGTATTCGACATGATAATGCCACGATTAACATTAATAATATAGGCTATCACATGTATCTGTGTGCGCATATATATACATACATAAAAGACGTTCTAGCGTCTTATTTCCTTGTAAAAGTTTGAAAATTATTATTCATTTTCAGAGTCACAATTATAAATTTAAAAAATTTTAAAATATAAAGTAACAATGTAGGATATTTCTAAAGTAAAATGAAAACATGCCATCATTGGCAATTTGATATTTTCTTTAAATGATATAATAAAACTATTAACTTTTTTGCTTAATATTTTAAAATAGTTAATAAATATATTCTATATAATAGAAATGGATTTATTTATTCCTAGATCTGTTCCATTAAATAGATCAGAATAAATTTACTAGAAAGAATTTTTCCTAGATCCCAGAATAGGAAGAAAAGTTCGTAAATCTATGCTAAGAATGAATCTATTCTAAAGAATACATCTTCCAGAGAAGATCTTGTAGAAGGATCTAAGAGATTTTCTATAGAAAATCTTCTAAAATAGATCTAGAAATAGGTTTTCTTTTTTTATTTAGAATACTTTTATTTTTGTATAAGAACTTAAAATTTATATTACATTATATTGTTAATAAGAAACAGAAGAAAGCTTATCGTTTATTCAGTAGTTATATAATTATTAAAATATTTTAGATAATAAAATACAGTAAAACCTGTCTATGGCGACCATCCATGTTTCCTTCAAAAAGTGATCTTTTAGACAGGTGGTCGTCCAATACAGGTGGTGCTGTAATACCGTATTTCCGTACGTATTTTGCGCACTTTTTAGCCATTTCTACTAAGCAAAACTCGAGGTGAGCAAAAATAAGCAAATTTTTTTAACGATGGGCTATATTGGTATTGTATTTTATTCTTATCGGATAACCCGATTTACAGGAGTCGTCATGATATTATAAGACAGATTTAACACCAATATTTTAAAGATTAATACAATACTCGCATTTTCTCGATTATAATGCACACTTTCTTTTTTCCGACTTAATTAATTCGACGTGGTTCTTTTCGTTCGCTCCTCAGTTACGTGTATTACGTCATCGATATACAAGCGCGTCATATCTCTCCATCACTTTGCTTTTGGTTTTCGTTAGTTTAATCTTATTTTAACTTTAAAAATACTGTATTTTTTAATATTTAATATTTTCTTAAGTAATTAAGTACANAATAATTTAGTTGTTTCTTCAGAAGCAAATATTAAAATCGTTGCTTAAAAATTACAGGAAAGTGTAAATTAATTAATATATATTATATTTAATAATAGTTTTAAGTCTAACAATAGTTATTAAGTATTATATTCTGTGTTAACGCTGTGATTAACATCAATAATGTATCGTACATAAATAAAAGATATATTCTAGAATGCTTTATCTCTTTGTAGAATCTCGAAAATCCTTATTAATTTTAAAAAGTATTGCTATAAACACTTTAAATTTTCAAAAAAACTAAGTATAAATTTACTAAAAATGCAACAAACTGTTTCAGTAACAATAAAAACATCTTATTCATGCCAAAATTATCGATAGTTTGACTACTTTTTGATAATAAAAATAAAATCAGTAAAATGGATACTGTTTAAAAATTATAAGAAGAAACGTAAATTAATTAATAAATGTATATTTAACAGTAGCTTTAAGTCGAATGAGTTATTAACTATTGTATTCATTGTATTCACCATGCTAATGTTGCGATTAGTATTAATAATGCATCGTACAGTACATATCATTCTAGAATACTTTATCTCTTCATAGAACCTTGGAAATTCTTATTAATTTTAATAAATACAATTTTAAATCTACGATTAAGTAACACGTAAGCTACATCTTACTCATACCAATGCCATCGAGGAGTTTGGCTATTTTTTAACGACATAAACAGTCAGGAAATTATTATTAGTTAACAAATTATAAGTAGAAACGTAAACTAATTGATAAATTTATATTTAATAATAATTGCAGTTTTAACAATAATTATATAAATTTAATAAGTGCAAGCGTTGCAAATTATGTTATTGAATTATAAATAAAGAATAAA
>NW_019391316.1:0-1585 GCF_000671375.1 Centruroides sculpturatus
CTGGCTACTTAGTATTAATAAATTTTTGTTAAGTATAGTTAAACACCAATTTTTGAATGCCATTTATATTACGGGAATGCCAATTAACACGGTTTTTATTAATTTGATTTAGACGTAAATAGTAGCTTTCCCGCATGCGCATTGAAATCTAATTTAAATAGCAACGTCATCAATGATTCGTGTCGTGATGTCTAATGACACGAGGCGATTTTCTCCTTATTTTCTGAATGGGTAGTCCTGTGGTTGATCAGTCGGACCGTCAACTTTCTTTAACATGGGAAATATAGGGAGTTGACCATCTGTGGCCGGCTCTTGCCGAATGACTTGTTCGGCAACCGAGGCAAATATGATTTCAAAATTTTGCTGTTAAAACCGAATTGTTCGAAAAGTGAGGCGTTCGAAACCCGAGGCTTGATTATACTTCGTTGTAGGAACAAACTTTAGAATAGTCCTCTTGTCGTTGGATGGCAGTCGGGAAAAAATCCGGAACATCTGGCAACTCGAATTACGTTCAAAATAAAAAACAACAAATGTTTTTAATTATTATTAATAATTTATGTTTTATTCCAGATCTAGTGTAAAAGACTCGATAAATGTATAAAAGAATAAATAAAGTGTAAAAATTTAGAGTTTTTCCAGTTTGGTGTAATCTGAAATTTCAGAGTTGGGTACCGGATCACATTTAAAAGCAGACTGTTGAATTAATGTTGCCTTTGACATATCTTCAACTTCAGTGAAATTTGCTACATTTAACAGATCACCGATTTCTTTCAAGTGTTCATTAGCATCATCTAAAGTATATCCCGAAACATTTTCTATTTCGTTATCGAATTTCATTTTCTTTTCTTCCTGAGCACATTCAGAATATTTCTGAAGATAGGAATTCATGTAATAAGATGGTTCGAGTGTTTCGTAAGATGCGTTGAGAGGTAAAGTGTCCAAATGTCGATTCTCTATATTAAATGCGTCACACGTGGAAAGAGAGTAATCCTCTGTATTAAATGTACCGGTACTTGCCAACGAATATACTTGATTTTCTGAAGATGGAATATGAGGTATTCCGTTAAAATCATAGTAAGGAGTGACAACTGGATAAGAATCACAAGCGGGATCAAAAGCTATACTATAATATACTTGTCTTTTAATATTTATATTACGATTTTCATCATCATTTTTCGAAATTTCTTGTTCTTGAAATTCTAAATATTCTGACGAAACTTTCAAACTTTGCTTTGTCTGAAGAGTCTTTTTTAATGCACTTCCGCTTTTTTTCATACTTTTATACAATTGTTTTCTGGCTCTGGCCTCCTTTGGATTGTAAACATAATCGGGATATTTTTTCTTGTGTTCGATATCAGCAAGTTTGGCTTTTCTATAATATTCTTCTTTTCTTTCTTTTGTAAGATCTCTCCACATCTTACCTAAACGTACGCTGATTACTTGATTAGGGCAATTAGGGAACTCCTGATGGAGTTTCTTCCTATATTCACGTCCAAATATCATAAAAGCGTTGGGTGGACGAGGTATTTTCTCTTCAAGCACAACAGCCTTGGATTCAATTTCTGACATTTTGCAATTTTCAAAA
>NW_019391317.1:0-1662 GCF_000671375.1 Centruroides sculpturatus
CACTAGCGGACATTTGAAATTTGCCGACTAGAACGGTCGGTTAACCGATGTGGCGGTTAATCGGGGGTCGGATAATCGATGCTCTACTGTATAAAATCAAATAGCTATAAAATTTACTTTGGCAGCAAGAACTATTACAGTAAAATCTGAAGTATTTAAAACTTTTTAAAATTAAACATAATAGTATACAAAATATTATAACTAACTTTGATGATACTTTTTATGGATATATTTAATTATTAGAATCAAGTAAACAGCACTTTTTAAGAGTAAAAAATTAAATGTCACAATCAGACTTTATTATATAATAATTCAAGAAAAACTTGTGTTATTACATCAATTTTTTATTGAACTATTTGTTCAAGATTTATTAAGGACTACATTATAACTTATTATACTTAAAAAATTAATTTTTAAATTGATTTTTTTTTTCTATTTTATTATTAAAATTGTTATAAATATTTTTTAAATTTAAACTAATGTCTTTTCTACTAAAAATAATGCATTCATTGTCAGTTAAAAGAAATTATTTGTTTCTTTTTACTCTTAAAAACAAAAGAATTTTGTATTATATTTGTGTCTACTTTGGATATTCTTGTAAACTAGGACTTATACTGAGGGAAGAGAAACACATCATTTCCAATTAAACTATATTTGTTGTAACATAATCTTGTATGCCACTACAATCAAGCATTTTGGACCAATTTCTCTCCTCAGCAGACATTACCATTTTCTAATTACAATTTAAAAATTAAATGTTAATTTATTCCTACGTTTTTTAAAATATATATTAAAAAGCAAAAGACCTTTATATTTACATGTATACATTTTGAAAGAAACACATAATATTAAAATATATACATGTAAATATAAAGGTCTTGCTTTTTAAGATATATTTTTTAAAAAATTAGGAATAAATTAACATTTAATTTTTAAATTGTAATTAGAAAATGGTCGTTTGGCTCAAAATGCTTGATTGTAGTGGCATACAAGATTATGTTACAACAAATATAGTTTAATTGGAAATGATGTGTTTCTCTTCCCTCAGTATAAGTCCTAGTTTACAAGAATATCCAAAGTAGACACAAATATAATACAAAATTCTTTTGTTTTTAAGAGTAAAAAGAAACAAATAATTTCTTTTAACTGACAATGAATGCATTATTTTTAGTAGAAAAGACATTAGTTTAAATTTAAAAAATATTTATAACAATTTTAATAATAAAATAGAAAAAAAAAATCAATTTAAAAATTAATTTTTTAAGTATAATAAGTTATAATGTAGTCCTTAATAAATCTTGAACAAATAGTTCAATAAAAAATTGATGTAATAACACAAGTTTTTCTTGAATTATTATATAATAAAGTCTGATTGTGACATTTAATTTTTTACTCTTAAAAAGTGCTGTTTACTTGATTCTAATAATTAAATATATCCATAAAAAGTATCATCAAAGTTAGTTATAATATTTTGTATACTATTATGTTTAATTTTAAAAAGTTTTAAATACTTCAGATTTTACTGTAATAGTTCTTGCTGCCAAAGTAAATTTTATAGCTATTTGATTTTATACAGTAGAGCATCGATTATCCGACCCCCGATTAACCGCCACATCGGTTAACCGACCGTTCTAGTCGGCAAATTTCAAATGTCCGCTAGTG
>NW_019391318.1:0-1581 GCF_000671375.1 Centruroides sculpturatus
TGTAAAAGCTAATAATGAATAAAATTACCATTAAGTCCAACTGTACTCAAGATATGACATACGATTTTCCTTTAACTACCAAAATCTTTTAGCATAAATCCCCTAATACACAAACTTCCCTACAAAATTTCATACATTTTCAATATAAAACACAGGAGATATTAAGCTTCAAAGAGGGTAACAAATTGTATCACACACACTCACTCACTAACATCCATTCATACAGAAAAACCTATAAATTTTTTTTGCATTTCTCAACATTTTAAGATCCCAAGACGAAAATATTAAAACCTTGGGGGGGGGGTCTTATTTGAACCAATAGCCATACTTTTCCTCTGTTGTATATAACAGTAGTAAAAACTGTTTATAATTTTATATAAATTTTCCTATTTTATCAAACTTACACAAAACTCTGCAATGATAAATTGATAATAGGAGGGCATGCAGTACCTCTAGTGGAAAAAATTACAAAATTGGTGACAAGGAATGGGGCATAATGAGAAGGCTTATTTATTGTTTGTAGGCTATGGTATATACAGAGTGCATACATGTGCATTCGAAATAGCAAGCAATGCATGATACACTTTGTGAAATATTGTAAATTTTCCTAAGTGCCAAGATAGATTTTAAGTAAGAGTTGCCAAGCTATTGTACAAATCAGTTTCTCACAATGTAAGCAAATTTGAAATTTTCTATTATATGAACAACTTTTAATTTCTTTTTTTGTAATTTAAAGAAATCCTTACCTTCTGCAAATAATTTCTTTCCAGCTTCTGTTTCTTTCTCATCATCAGGAAGCATTAGATACTTGTGGAATTCTTTAAATCCTATTGACTGGAAGATGCCGTAAGTGTAATCCGGCAGACTAATAATTAGAAGAATCACATTTATTTTTGTAACAAAATGAAGTAACTTACAGAAACATTCTTACATGTTATTGGATGTAGTATAATTTCTGTAGTCTTTGTAAAAACCCTGAATTTCCTCGATCAGTCCCATTTTAATCATGTCATCCACACGGGAATCCAGGCGCTCGTTCAAAACTGACAGTTTATACGTTAAGTAAACATGACAGACAATCGGATAAAGTAATGATAATTAGACTTTACCATTCTGTTTGCACTGTATAAATAAAATGCAAGTATTCTTAAATCTCAGTGGTCCCCCATAACAGCTACTTCCGCTTTCGGTTTTCTGTTCTTCTAAAAGTTGGCTGTGGGTGACACCCTGCTGTTGGTAAATTTGAAGACTTCTATAATTAAAAATTTACAACTTAGTAATACATAAATACTGTAATAAATGCAACAAATATAAATTATAATACAATCAAATGTTGGGTTTTGAACACCATATTTGTCCCAGTTGCTATACAATAATTCTGTTGTCGAACAAGCTACTTGACAAGAGCTGACCAAGATTAAGAGACACAGATGGTCAAATCCCTGTACTTCCCTGTGCCAAAGAAAGTTGATGGCTGACCAATCAACAATGAAACTACCAATTCAGAAGTTAGTGGCCATGTTTCATTAGACATCATGACATGAACCATTGACAATGTTGTTATTCAAATTAGATTTCAAT
>NW_019391319.1:0-1586 GCF_000671375.1 Centruroides sculpturatus
TGAAATAATTCCAAATATCTTATTTGAAAGAAAATTGTTTTCTTAGGTAGTATGCAAAATTTCAAGATTTTCTATAAAGCAGTTGTGGAAATATAAGCAATTGAAAAGTGCAAAAATTGCCAAAAAAGCTGTATTTTCTTCTCCTTCATTCAGTACTGCAGATGCTCGTAAAGACAAAACTACTGGGTCTAGAAAGCTCAAATTTTAAACTTAAGCCTTTCTAGTTATCAGTTCACGAAAATTCCAGGTCAATAGGTCAAAGTTCACAGAGGTTTTCCATAGAGCTAATTCAGTTTTATGGCTTAATTTTGTGCTAATAAAGATAAAATTGCATCAAAACAAATTAATTTTATTCAAAATGTTACTCTTATTCAAAAGCTAAAATATATGCAAATTAAAGTACAAACTTATAAAAAAGAGTTTAATTTCTTTAATTTAAGAATTTTTCTAAATGGCATATTGAAAGCGTCGGTCAGCAATACATTCAATCGATGCTGACTGAAATGAATATTGAAAGCATGCAGTTGACAGTGTATTTGTCAGAGGTGCAATCAGTCAGCACTTGGCAACCACTGAGTGCTGACTGATTTGTATGTCATTGTCTTATGTCTTGAAATAATACAATTATTAAACAAAAACAACAATTGATATCAAAACAAAAACATTTGAGGTGTAAAAAAATTTTGCCAAGTAAAAACTTATGACAATTCAGATGACAGTCAAAATTATTTTAGTTTTTCTTTGGTAAAGATAAGCTTGGCACTTGGAAACAGTACCCACAAGATTTTTACCTATATTATTCCTTTTTACATTTTGCTTCCAAGTTCCAAGCTCATCTTTACCAAAGAAAAACTAAAATAATTTTGACTGTCATCTGAATTGTCATAAGTTTTTACTTGGCAAAATTTTTTTACACCTCAAATGTTTTTGTTTTGATATCAATTGTTGTTTTTGTTTAATAATTGTATTATTTCAAGACATAAGACAATGACATACAAATCAGTCAGCACTCAGTGGTTGCCAAGTGCTGACTGATTGCACCTCTGACAAATACACTGTCAACTGCATGCTTTCAATATTCATTTCAGTCAGCATCGATTGAATGTATTGCTGACCGACGCTTTCAATATGCCATTTAGAAAAATTCTTAAATTAAAGAAATTAAACTCTTTTTTATAAGTTTGTACTTTAATTTGCATATATTTTAGCTTTTGAATAAGAGTAACATTTTGAATAAAATTAATTTGTTTTGATGCAATTTTATCTTTATTAGCACAAAATTAAGCCATAAAACTGAATTAGCTCTATGGAAAACCTCTGTGAACTTTGACCTATTGACCTGGAATTTTCGTGAACTGATAACTAGAAAGGCTTAAGTTTAAAATTTGAGCTTTCTAGACCCAGTAGTTTTGTCTTTACGAGCATCTGCAGTACTGAATGAAGGAGAAGAAAATACAGCTTTTTTGGCAATTTTTGCACTTTTCAATTGCTTATATTTCCACAACTGCTTTATAGAAAATCTTGAAATTTTGCATACTACCTAAGAAAACAATTTTCTTTCAAATAAGATATTTGGAATTATTTCA
>NW_019391320.1:0-1580 GCF_000671375.1 Centruroides sculpturatus
GAAATAACTTAACTGAAACTTACTTTGATCTCTTTAACAAGGTTTGCAGTTGCATTAGCAACGTCCTTAGCAGACTGAACGAACTGACGTTTGGCAACAGGATTAGTAGTTTTGGAGGATGCCAACCGACAGGAATTACATAAAGACGAAGTATGTTTAGCGATCACGGTGGCAGCAGAAAGAATCTATAAAGATTTTTATTAAGAATGTAATTTATATAAACATCACGGTATTTATTTTTATAAGTTATTTTAAAAATACAAACCTGCTGTTGATTGCTCGTCGGATTAATTAGTTGCTGACAAGCCATCTGAATGGCCTGGCTGGCTCTGGCAAAATGAACGGGATCGACCAGACCGGGTCTGCCGGTCACGCTGGACGGATCGGAAACTCCGACCAGATAAGCGGCCTGAAATTTAATTAATTTATTTCGATAAATTTAAAAGTAATTAAGTTTTACTATTGTTTCCGTGCAATGAAGAATTACCTGTGCGGCAGATTCGATCAAACCACAAATGGCATCCGAAACGTCTTTCACCGCTTCGCCAAATTTTTCACGGGCTCCTTGCTTGGCATGATTGGCAATTCCAGTCATTCCGTCACCTAAACTCTATTATTAAAATTTAATATTTTAAAAATCCAATAATATAGAATTAATAATAAATTCTGTATATAGGAAGACACCAACGTCTTGATGGCATCGGACACGCTTCTGCTATGATTTGCAAGAGTTTGCCAAGCGGGAGGATCCTTGGGATTGACGGCCAAAGATTTTGCGGCCTGAATCATGTTGCAGGATCCATCAATGATTGACTTGCCGGCAGAAGTGATGGGTTCCTGAGACGCCCTTGCCTTGCATGTAATATAAAAACTTTAGTTTCGGGAAAGATTAAGATACAAAATAGTTTTATAAAAACAGTAATCCATGCATATATAGCAAAAATACTTGTTATAACCAAACAATCATTCCAGAGAAAATTATAAATTTGATAACACTTTGGCAGATCCAAATTAATCAAGCTGTTTTCGATGAAATATTTTTGGTAAAGAATACAAATAAAATTCTACTTAAATATTCAAATGACTATATTATTAATACGATGCACTGAAATGAAAATTTAGAAAACAAAATACATTTTGCAACTTAAAATGTAAGGTACACCTACCTTTGGAAATCTTATTCCACAACGTAAGTATGAAAAGTTGTGATTCAAGTGTTAGTACAAGTAATAAGCTTTTAGGAATGTATGCAATAATAAAGTGAGCATAAAGCAACCAAACAAAATTAAAGATCAAATATCAGAATGGCAAATTTCAAAATAAAGAAATATCGCTCGATTATTTATTAAATTAAAAAGAGCGGAGAGAGAATCAAAGAGTAACCAAACTATATTTAAGATGCCAAATAAAATATCAAGCATATATTAGTTCTAGGGGATAAAAGTTACGATATAAATAAACTTTTTCATCAATAATTTCTAGCGGAGACAACTACAATTTTCAATTACAACAGCAAATTTCTCGGTTTTCTGTTGATTCTGAATCTGCTTTCCAGCAGTTTTTTAAATGTTTGAAAAACT
>NW_019391321.1:0-1723 GCF_000671375.1 Centruroides sculpturatus
AATTTCAAACTGGAAATATATCTCTGAAGTTATATTGAAGCCATCAATAAAATAGGTTTAAACAAATACAGTGGAACCCCGGTTAACGAACTTAAAAAAAAACACCGTTCCGCGACTCTGTTTGTTAACTGAATTGTTCGTTAACCGAAGCAATTTTTCCCATAGAAATTAATGCAAATGCAATTAATCCATTTTAGTCTCCGAAATTTTTGTGATTTTATTTGTAATACACAGTTGACTCCCCCTATAACACTGTTGATAATTCCATATTATATGAATTCCATGTTGTACAAGTTACTTAGATTTTACAAATACATGTGCCGGGGTGTGAACGGCTCATATTTGTAACTAAATCTAAGTGACTCGTACAATATGGAATTCATATAAAATGGAATAATCAACAGTGTTATAGGGGGGTTGACTGTACAGTAGATTTTCTTTGATGAAAATGTAGGAAAACATAGTATCTTATCATTACAGCAACAAACATGTAAACTTTGTTTAATAAAATAGCACTGTATGTACCTTCGTTTGTTGTAGTTGGTGGCAGAAAAGTGGAGATATATGAATCTTAATGCTTAGAAGGGGAATCCCCTCCAAAAAAATGAGTAGCACTTCATCAGAAGATTCTTGGAGTTGAAGCCTCTTTCTGTAAGAAAGCTCAACAGTGACTAAGCGGTCTTCGTACCCTGAACACGGGGAGTTCATTCATGGGTTCGCACTTCGCTCAGATGGGCTGGCCATGTGGAGTTTTCTGGGTTTTCTCCACGTCTATAATGCCTAAATAGGGACCAATTTCCCTTAAAAACACCTGCCAGAAGGCATTCCCCCCTAGGCAGATCGCCCAAGTGTTGCATTGCCATAACTTAACAAACAAACAAACTCTTTCCCTAAGGAACAAGAAATTAATGTAAAGTTGATTGTCTTACTCTTTTAATCAAAATTTTTCTCAAATGCAATAGCGCATTGTCATTCATATTGCGTTGTCGTTTTCTATTGCCACTATGACTTTTTTTCTTTCTTGGATGCCATATTGATTAAATATATAAATCACAAAACTGAAAAAAGGAGTATAGCACAAACACTTGGAAAAGCAATGCTTAACTTGTGCATGCCTAACACCAACTAAAATTTGACACAAAATACCGTTACGTTCGTTATCCGAGACAAAATTTTTGCAAAATAAAAGTTTGTTAGCCGATTTGGTCGTTAATCAGGACGTTCGTTAACCAGGGTTCCACTGTACTGTATTTAATTTTTCGTCATTCTTAATTATATAGCAGGTACATTGGAGCAAATTTATTTAAAGTTAATGATTGATAATTATGATCTGTCTAGTTTTTTCTACAAGTAAATGTGATGCAAAATTTTTCATAAAAGTAAATTTGTTTATGGTAAATTTCCAGTTCTGTAGTAAAACATCATTTTGGTACATTTATTGGCAGAAATGTGTCAAATGGTGTATAGAAGTTTTGTTGATAGAGTAAAGATGTGAGAATATTTTGAATGTTTGAATGGCTTTTTCTTAATCTATGTAGTCTGTCAATGTATAAACATACAAAGAAATCATTATTTTTTTTCAATGCTCTTTACATTGATATAATGTAAATCATTTATTATATGTAAATGTATGAATTACATGTAATTTGAATTATAACCATCCACATTTTATTTGTGCTTATTTTTTTAGCCATTATTTTCTTATATTAGTATTAATGTAAAC
>NW_019391322.1:0-1634 GCF_000671375.1 Centruroides sculpturatus
AAGATTTTAATTTTTTGCCCGAGATGTATGTATGTATATCTTTAATGGAATATGTCTGCAAATAAAATATTAAAGAACAATGTCATAACACACACTATTAATCCTGCGCCATTGTATGTTAAGGCATTGTTTCTAATTTATAAAACTTAATTCAAACTTGACCATAACACTAATTTACTGCATTTTAATGGGATCACTGTTCA
This sequence comes from Centruroides sculpturatus, assembly GCF_000671375.1. Classification (NCBI taxonomy): domain Eukaryota; kingdom Metazoa; phylum Arthropoda; class Arachnida; order Scorpiones; family Buthidae; genus Centruroides; species Centruroides sculpturatus. The sequence goes on from NW_019391322.1 coordinate 204, forward strand.
AAGAGTAAAGTATACCATAATTTCCAGTAGTTAACCCATAATGGCAAAAAATTGCTAGAATGGAGAAAAATCTTCACGTAATCTGCATCACTGTGTATTCTGTGCTGATTTTCAAGTTTACTTTGATTCAGATAACCCACAAGTTGTATGCAAAAAATTATGATAATAATTGCAGAAAAACTGAGCTACATTGCAGTTATTCAGAATTAACGTAATATTATTTCTTATTTTAAAAAACAAAATACAGTAGAGCATCGATTATCCACCCCCGATCAATCGTCACATCGGTTAACTGACGGTTTCTAGTTGGCAAATTTCAAATGTCTGCTAGTGATGTGGCACTACAATATTTGGCTATGTCTTGGCTATTTTAATATTATTTTTGTTAAATTTTTTGTGTGTTTTAGCTGGTAACACTGGCTTGACCGTGAAACAGAGGCCAGTATTTAAACGAGGCTTAATTTTCTAACTATGAGTGGTTATTTGTTTCGTGAGTAATAAAATAATTTTAAAATAATTTTTAACGATACAATAGCGACGATTATTATTTTTAAAAAAATTTTGTTAGGCTTAACATCGATGAAAATTCAACGTGAAGTAGGTTAATAGCGATATACTAATTACATGAGATATACTAATATACTATGCTAATAATGTATTTTTTCATACTTTTCAGTTATCCGTTTTTTCAGTTATCCGACCAACCCCAGTCCCTAATTGAGTCAGATAATCGATGCTCTACTGTACATTAAAAATAAATTACTTTATATAATGTAAACCAAAATTTAAACTTAATGATTAATTAATTAATGCAAAGCATCAGCACATTAAAACTATACAATTGGCCAGATGTATTTGTGTCTACAATAGATGAGTTTGACCTGCAATACAAGACCAATACAATCAAACAGCACAAGAAAACTTGACATAAATGAATATTTTAATACTTTATTGAATAAGTTTTTGCAATATTTATGAAAATTACAACCAGTCTAGTTTATAAATGTTTGTGTTATATAATATTCCTATTTTTTATTTATTGCCTAAAGTAATTAGTGAATGACTTTGTAAAACTAGCCATTAACATCTCTTAAAATAGTCAATATATCAATTTTAAGCTTTAAGTTTAAAGATAATTTCAATATTCAATATAATTCTGATAAACTGAGGAACTTGTAAGTGAATAAACTACTTTTCTCCTATTGTAATTCATAAAAGAAAGCTTAAAATGATAGCATGTGATTTGTTTCTCTTACATTTTATCATTTAATTTCAATGTGAAACAGAAATTTCATATTAAAATGTAATTAAGATAGTACACATTTCTATTCTTATTGTCTGTATTTTCTGTATAATAACTGTTGTAAAAATTATTGTTCTTTACACGATTAAATTAGATAAAACATAAAAAAGCCTTTAAATTAATGTATC
>NW_019391323.1:0-1685 GCF_000671375.1 Centruroides sculpturatus
ATTGAAAAATATAAAAAGAACAAAAAATTATACTTCAGATGTTAATTTAGTATCAAAAACGTAAAATATTTGAGTAACCCAAGACAAAGACAAAGATTGAAGCGCCACAGCACTGGCGAAAATTTAAATTTGCCGACTGGAATTCTTTCGAATGATTGACGTTTCGGATTATTGACTTTCGGAAAATCGACGCTCTACTGTAATTACATTTTCGAGATTAAGAAAGGACAGATAAACGGATGGACACCAGTAGAAATTTATAGGTCTACAATTTTGAAAATTGCAGTCCAACAGAGATTTGCTCAATAAGATGCATTCACGTTTTGTATGTATCATTATTTGGTGGCGAAGAAAAACCTGTTATATCTTAGGGCCATAATAAGTCTAAATCTAGCCCTTAAAATAATGGTATTTATATTATCTATTGTCTTGGTAAAATGAATATAATTACAGTATAATTACAGTCTTCAAATAACTCTAACGCAAAATTCGACAATAATTCGCTTCGGAGTTCGAACTGTGCGTGCAGTGAAAAAAATGTGCTCGAAGAGTAAATGCAATCTGCGGAGCGCAAAAGTCGTTTCTCGCTCTCCTATGTTTTCAGTGCTTTTTCGCTTTACTTTTAGTGTGTTTGGTTATATATATTGTGTATTTGTCAATTTTTAATAATTTTTTCGTGCAATTTTGTTTCATCCACAACTTTTGGGCGCCCCTTGCGTTTTTTATCCTTTTTGTTCAAAATTTCCAGAATGGAACTTTTGGAATCAAATTTGACATGTTCGAAGTTTAGGAGCATTACAAATTATTTTACTATTTGTGTGGTGTTATATTATTTCAAAACTCATAAAACATAATATGCCTGATATGCATTTCATCTGAAGACATTTCAACTTGACTTTTTTCAAACAAAATGTGAAGTAAAAAGTTTAATATAAGATTCTAAACAAAGACTATAATCTCACATTAGCAATAATCTGTTATATTTCACAATCATTGTAATTAAATCATACATCTATGTTAAGTAATGATCACTGTTAAAAATGCGCAAAAACTTTCTGTTCGATTCAACGTAATTTTTACTTATTAACCATGGCATCCATGAAGTGTGTCGAAGCAACAAAATCTAAGAGGAAGGTCGTAATGTTATAAGGTCAACTACTGAGATAAAAAAAAAAAAAGAGGGGAACTTATTGTGAAGCATGAAAGCATTACACATACGGCGGATCTGGCCACCATGTTTAAGGTACCAAATTCGACGGGTGTGCACGTGCGACTAGTAAATGCAATCCTCTTTTCATTATACATTATATTTTACGAATTTTATTTATTATTTATGGCATTTAATTGTGTTATATTTACCTTAAATTACGTGTATTTGCTGTTTTAATTTTATCGAAATGGTTATTGTTTAGTATCTTGGAGTGGATTAATTCGTTTTCCGTTATTTACAATGGAAAAAATTTATTCGGACTTCGAACGACCTCCTGGAATGAACTAAATTCGAAATACGAGGCACCACTGTATTTTAAACGTTTACCATTTTATCCAAATTTCAGTAGTTTTTACCAAATGCTTATTGTACTGTACATTTAGTTACAAGTGTTCATCGCAGATTCAATTTATTTACTAGTTTAATTAATGTATAGAAATATACAGAAAATACGTATATTGTAAGTTTACACTTT
>NW_019391324.1:0-1579 GCF_000671375.1 Centruroides sculpturatus
CTTAGTAACTGCTTTGTGCACCCCACACAGTAATGTACTGTACATACATACATACATAAATTACCCCTAATTTTTTTGCATTTCCCGACGTTTCAGGATCCCCGAGTCCAATCTTGGGGGGTAATTTTTTTGGCCCATCACAATACTGTCCCTTTGTTATATAGGTCCTATAACAGACCCGGGAAAGTAAAAACTGATGATATATTTTTGGTGTATGTTGGATAATATCGTGGGAAGTACTCGAACGAAATGATAACCCGATACTATTACTGAAAAGACAAAAAAATTGAATTTTGTGGAGGGGAGGGAGAGGAATTGAGGGAACGAGGGTCTACGAAAAGAATAGATATTTTTGAAAATGGTATCGACATTTTGGAAAATGGTTAGTCGCCGGGATACACTAAATCAGTCTATATTAGATAAGTATAAATTTCCACTTGTAGAGAATAGAGGGTGGACCGTCTCTACAAATGGACTGTCCACTTGGGACCGTAAATATCGCACTTGGACTCTCACTTCTGACACATCTGTTGATTGCACTTTTTGTCGATCTATTCTTCAATGATGCAACCTGATTCTCATGGGTGTAGCAAATATGGCTGAGCGATACATACCCTTATCAATGATATCTACCAAAACTTTATGGCATCCAGTTGCCTGCTCACATTTCGGGTCAATAAATGGCTAAATGGGGAGAAGGTACACTTTAGGCACACACACGCTTGTTAAAGTAAAACAAAATCAAATTTGTTAGAGTGGAAGTTGATGTAGTTGAAGCATAACATATATATATATACACACACATAGGCTATACACACAGAAACACATGCATATAATGTATATAAAGACAGGAAATCTAGAATTTTCTGATTTATTTTTTAACAAAATTATAAAAAAAGAAGAAGAAAATTCTAGAGATTATCAGCTCTTAGAAATGACATTAGAGGAAAGTAGACAGTAAAAGAGCGGAAGGTGATGAGCCTAGCACCTAACGTGACGTATTTCTGACCGCTGATATCACGATCGACCACCTTTCTTGATTTATTCATAGCAAAGCGAGTAAATCGTGTTTGGTTCACTCCTTCTGTTTTATTTATTCGGTGGTTGTACGTGACTGAGTCTTCTGTTTGTCAAAATACTTCATAATCTACTGTCCTCTACCTCTCTTCTAGCTTAGGAAAAAAAATCGATCATTTTTGATATTAAAAAATAAATTCGTGTAAAAATTTATACATTTATAAGTAAATTTTTTAGTGTTCTAGTTGTTAATTTGTATAGTGCTACTGCACTTTGCACATTCGCACCGTAACACGGAATGACCGTGACACATGGCACCTGATTACACGCGTAACGTGTAATTTACGTACATCTGTTCGACTGTAATTACAATAACAGCTAGAGGCTGTTTAGAGGTGAATAGCACTAAGTCCAAAGACCCTCCTTTGATCCCTCTCACAATAAAGTTATTAAAATAATTACTTTTTCTGTTTGTCTGTTTGTTTATCCGCTTCTTTCTTCTCTAAACTCGCTAAAATCGTCAATAATCAATGTATAAATGTTTATTTTCTATTGTTTTATC
>NW_019391325.1:0-1689 GCF_000671375.1 Centruroides sculpturatus
TAGAGATTACAGATACATTTTTCACATTATCATGCTTTATCAACAATCTATGCTGTACTTAAGAGATTTGTAATGGAGGGTTAACTCTAAATGCACAGTGAGTGACCTTTTTCTTTTTTTTCGTTTCAGGCGTCAGAATTTTTCATCGAGTTAGTCGGACTTCAGTAGCTAATGTTGAAAGATTAATCACAGGCCACATAAGTTCATTAGATGGGCTGGATCCGGCCTGTGGGCCATATGTTGGCCATGCCTGATTTAACCTGTAATCTATCTTGCATTTTTACTCCTTCTTTTAGGCTAGCTCTTTCTATTAAGTCTTATTTTTACTGTTTTTCTCAAAACATTGTAATGTTGAACAATTTTTACATCTTGACTTAATAAATTTTAAACACATATGTAAATACATACTATATACCCCATTTCCCCAAAAATAAGACAATGTCTTATATTAATTTTTACTCTCAAAGATGTGCTAGGTCTTATTTTCAGGGGATGTCTTATTTTTCCATGAAGAAAAATTCACATTTATTGTTGAACAAAAAAAATTCCAAAGTCGAAGTTTGACGAAGGTGATGTTGACATCGGGCTCGATGACCAATTAGTGCTTACTGAACCATAGCACTATGCAAATGTGATGTGGTGTGATTTCCAGCCGACCAATTAGTTATCACCAGCCGTAACGTTATGTAAATCTGTGATTCCCAAGCCATAGTCTTATGCAAATCATGCTGTGTGGCATGATTGTCTGCTGACCAATCAGTGGCTGTACTTTCAAAAAGCCAACAGCCACTTTCAACCATCTGTCGATGACCGTTACAACTAAAAAAAAACTTTGCTAGGTCTTACTTTTGGGGGAGGCCTTATATTTAGCAATTCAGCAAAACCTCTGCTAGGTCTTATTTTCAGAGGATGTCTTATTTTCGGGGAAACACGATAATATGCAATCTTCTGTTGATCTACAAATATTTTTTTCTGCACAATTGTTTGTTATAGGTATATTTTTCTTTTGTTAGTGCTTTTAATGATCTTTATTTCTTTTTTAATTTGGGGAGAAAATAAGTTGTCCAGTGACACTTCCTATTGTGTATGTAAAATAAATAAATTGTTGAATTTCATTGAATGATGATAATTTTTTTTATAAATTAATTGAAGACACAGACTGTCCAAAAATTTTTGGTAAACCATCATTTATTCACTTTATGTATTCCAAAACATAAACCTCTGACGACCTGACCTTCTTTTTTAGGCTACTTGGCTGTCAAGTTTAAAAGCAGTCATTTAAAAAACACAGAAAAATATTCAATTAAAATTATAAAGTTAAAATTATAAAAAGAAATTCAACGATTAAAAGTTTACAAGCATTCGTCACCAGGGGGAGGCTATAGAAATCTACATTTACCAGCACATTTCTCCAGCAGATATAAGGGCCTGAAAATACCCAAATGGAAAAGATGAAGAAACAGGAAGATAACTGTAAGATCCACCAGTTCCAATTTTAACTTTATAATTTTAATTGAATATTTTTCTGTGTTTTTTAAATGAATGCTTTTAAACTTGACGGCCAAGTAGCCTAAAAAGAAGGTCAGGTCGTCAGAGGTTTATGTTCTGGAACACGTAAAGTGAATAAATGGTGGTTTACCAATTTTTGGACAGTCTGTGTCTCCAATTAATTTATAAAAAAATTATTAT
>NW_019391326.1:0-1596 GCF_000671375.1 Centruroides sculpturatus
TCAGAACTCGGAAATCGCGACTTTACGTCACGCGAGCGGTTGCTGATAAGCGGTTTGATTCGGATTAGAGGTGAGGAGAGAAACGAGGAAGTGATTCACTCTGATTCGAGATTTATAAACAATAACAAATTTATTTTAGCGGGCAGGAGTACACGATATACAATCTTGGATTTATACATATCTCTATTTTCTTAAGTTTAATTGTAGTGATAGAAAGAGTTTACAAACGACTCGCGTGTGGATAAATACCGTATAACTGAGTCGAAGATCGATGACTGGATACACTGTTGATGATCGAGGATCAATGAAACTGTTTTGGATATTTAGTGTCCAGTAACAAAAGCAGCTCTAGGGAGAGGAATCCAAATTGTGTTGAGGTACTTAGGCGTGTACGATATCCTGAAGATAAGGTCGGAGGAGGCACGGTATTTGGCACGATGATAACTCTTGAGGAAGCAAACTTGGGAGGACGACTGGCTTGATTTGTTATCGCTCCCCCTTGTTATTTGGGTTCCTTTTCGGTTTTCCCATTAGGTCAGGAGTCTGTTGTTAAGGGCCTGGCATCGAATACTGGAAATTTATCAAAGTTCCAGGTGACACACTAATGACGGGATAGATCATCTTCAACAAAAAAGCAAGTCTGTGGAAAATCATTTTTATGGATTTTAACCAGTGGCATACTGTGGGTGTCAGCCGCCCGGGGCGGAGGAAAATTTCAGCCTCACCCTTATTTAGATATTTCAATTTAAAAGACCAAAATTCAGTTTTGTCCAGAACAAACAATGAAAAATTCTATGGTAGTGCAGCGACCTGTTCAAAACAGTTCTATTGGATATTGACGGTGTATATGAACGAGAAAGAATAGTACAACCAAAAAACAGGTCAACAGGTTTCGCAGGAACTCCTCGGATGAAAAAGTTACCAGTTCACCCGGCGAGTCGATTCCCAGATTGTCCGGACAATAGCACTATATTAGGCGCAATGCAAGTATAGATTAGGATGTTTAAAAATTTTACAAGATATTACTATTATTTATTGTTAAATTTTGCCGCCTCCTAAAAAGTGCCGCCCGGGGCGAACCGCCCCTACCACCCCCCTACGGTACGCCACTGATTTTAACATAACTTTTGATAAAATGATCGAAGTTAAACGATATGAGTTCCAAAACGATTACGATTTAAAATAACACTTTATTGAGGGTTTGTTTGTCCCTCACATATGTTTTCTTTTCAGATTGATGAGACCTCCACCCGGACATGAAAATACAACCATGGATGCGTAACCAAAGGCACCCAAATTACTATCTTCGGTGCCTATTGTTTGGAAACACGGGAGGTGATTTACTGGCATGTAAGTACAGTAGAGCATCGATTAATCGACTCAATTGGGGACTCAGGTTGGTCGGATAACTGAAAAAATCGGTTAACCGAAAAGAATGAAAAAATACATTATAAGTATATTATATTTACGGTGACCATACGTCCTTTATTTAAGAGGACAGTCCTTTATTTCACTGCTCTGTCCTCTAACTTTATTTATTTTATAAAATAGGCATTTTGTCCTTTATTTTGTAAATTCAATGCAAAGTTTAAAAAC
>NW_019391327.1:0-1579 GCF_000671375.1 Centruroides sculpturatus
TTTCTATAGTTATTATACTCAAGAACTATTCCTGAACCCTATAAGAACCTTCTGCTCCAATCAATGTGGGAACTCTGATTAGAAAGTATGTTTGTAGAAAGAAAAAATCTTCTTGTGAATGTGTATTTAAGCTCTCTCTTCCTCTCTTGGATAGATTTAATTACCTATTACAATTTCAACCCTTTGTATAAATGAATCTGTTTGTGCTGTTAATAAATATTTTGTCATTTCCTCCTCCATCTGCTTATCTCAAGTTTCACACGAGACAACTTGCTCAGTTTCTTGATTAGTAGGCATTACTTACCTGTGTCAGAACATCCCAATGTATTGCATGTCAACTGGGCATTAACCCTCACAACTGGCATCAATTTGGCCATCCCAACCCTCACAAATGCCTGTTATATTTATTTATAAATTTTACATTTCTTAAATGTTCAAAAATATAAAATATCAAAATACTGTATTTTAAAAATATTTAAAAAGTTTTAAGCAAAATTATAAATTAAAACATAAAGTCAAGTAATATTGTCAAGAACTGAATTTTTGTATAAACCTGGATAACCACCTTAAGTATAATGATATATGTAGTTATATATATCATAAAATCACAAGATACTTATTTGAAAGAAGATATTATTATTTAATACTTTAAGCATTATTTTTTGACTAAAAAATTAATTTTTAAATGTATTATTATTTCTTACATTAAAATATTTTATGTTTAAAATATTCCAGATTATTTATTAGTTATGAGAAAAGGTGGTTATCCAATTGCCATAAGGAATTTAGAAGCTACAGAAGATGAGGAAATTAAACAGAGGACAGAAATAACATTTGTTGAAGATTTACAAATACCACTAGATTCTAAAATGTGAGTAATAAATATCTGTAATGTACTTAACTTTCAAATTGTACAAATATTTTTCCTATCTTAAAAAAAATAAGGTATGAAATGGCATTTAAGAATTTTATGAGAACAAAAAAAGGAAATAATATCTCACTATTTACATATTTTCATGTTCTCTTTTGAACATGAAAATGTATAAAGGTTCTGTATTAGGAGTTCTATATTCTTTGCTTAAAATGTAGCAGTTAAATCTTCATTATTAAACTTCAATTAGATCTTTAATTGCAAAGATATTGCAAAATCCACACTTCAAGAGTAACTTAGAATTTCTCAAGGACTATGGAGTTTCTCCTATCTAAGAGGAATTATTATAGCTTAATAAATTTTTATATCGTAAGTACAAGTTTTTAACAAGATTATTCAATTAAATAAATAAATTGATAATAATTGAACATAAGTTTACATATATAAGCATACAATCTTGTTAGGGATAAAATATACTTAATTAATTGATTGCACTTCAATATTTTGAGATGTTTTTATGTTTTCACATAAGGTTTTGTCAAATTAAACTTTATGTAATTAAAAACATGTACAAACATTAAAAGATAAAAGGGTTTTTAAATTTTAATCCCTTTGTTTATTTATGATAAATAGAGAATACTGCTAAATTTAAGTTTTATAAAAGGCAGCTTATACTTAAAGTTAAATATAATAATCTTGAATCCAGTC
>NW_019391328.1:0-1592 GCF_000671375.1 Centruroides sculpturatus
CAGAGAATAGAAGATAGAAAATTCGAGACTAAAATAACACAAATGGATTTTAAATAGTTTCGGAAATTAGTTATCATTTATCAATTACCTTACCTAATACGTTTCCCAGAGCGGCATCGTTGGAAACTGCACAGAGCATTGCATAAATTCCTCCATCGACTAATTTCTGTTTAAGCTTCCATACCATGCAAAAAGACACGACTCCGGACGTCGCCAACAAAGACGAGATCGTTACTAACGACTGGAATCGCCTCTGTCTCTCAGAGACGAATTTCGTCTTTCGTCTCTGAAAGAAAAAACGAGTGATAAGTGACCAGAATACTACCCTTGGTCTTTCAAAAAATTGTCAGTGTTTGATAACGCAGAACACTAAGGGCGCGTTTGAAAATTCTAACCGGTAACACCGCGGTAGTGGTGACTGACGTCATCGGTCATGTAAATATCTGCCCTAACACACGTTGAACAGAGCAAGGGATGTGGGATAATGCACCATTTTTCATGAATATGATGTCTTGAAGATTCTATTGAAGCTCTGGGATGAAAAAGACGTTAGCAGGTTAAGATACCGTTTACCAAAAAGAGAACAGGTTCGGATCCCAGTTGTACAACTTTAACGCCACCTGTAAGTGGCATTTTGTACGAGAAATTTTTTTTAAATAAATGACGAGCGCATCATTTGAAGAACCTGTTGTCCAAATATTGTTTGATTTCAAGCAGTAGAACACTCTCCAGAGCCCTCTGACAAGTGAGTTGGGAAGTTTAATTTTTCGACAATCCTATACTGTACAGTACATATTAGATTGCAGCGCCACAGCACAGGCGAAAATTTAAATTTGCCGACTGGAATTCTTTCGGATGATTGACTTTCGGATAATCGACACTCTACTGTATTAATATATCGATGTTCCGAGATGCTGTGTGCAGAAGAAATCGTATTACGTTGCGTCGAATTTTTCCCCGCTATAATGTCGTAATCCGTATGTACATAAAATATCACTGTTATGAATTTATGGATCTTTAGAGTCAATGTTATAGCAGCTAGATCTACGCAGTCTGTCTGTTTGTAAGCAATATCCTTACATAAACAATTAATCACAAATTATATGTGTAGGCCTACTTATTATAACTTGGGTATTGTCGCTTGTAAAAATACAATTAATTCTACCGTGATGTAAATATCCCTCTTTGATAGATCCATTAATAATACGCCCACCGGCCGAGTGGATAAAATCACCAAGTAGTTGGTCGTGGGTTCGCACCTCACCGAAGGATTGGTCAAGTGGAGTTTTCCGTGTTTTCTTCACCACCTATTAATAGAGAGGTTACGGCCGACGTTTTCATCACGAAAACGTGAACGTCGGACGTTCAGGGCCGCCATCCTGTAAGCCGCGCTCGACGTTCAACGTTCACGTTTTCGCGATGAAACCGTCGGCCGCAACCTCCTAATTAAATACGAGCCGGTTTCCCATTTCCTTCGCCGTATCCAGTCCTTCAGGGAGAAATGGGAGACGATCGAATTAATCTTCTCCAATTCGAGCAAGATTAACTGAATATATTCCAGTGAAATTTAGAGGATGCATTCTCCAGAAAAT
>NW_019391329.1:0-1578 GCF_000671375.1 Centruroides sculpturatus
AAACGATAAAAACTAAAAATGTTTTAATGTTTTTAGATGGAAAAATATTAAGAATTAAATTTTTATCCACGTGAAAGATTAATTGATAAATCACAATGGTATATTTTTAGATTAACAATCAAAACCATCTGACAAGGAAAAATACCCGAAGCGTTATAGAAAAAGTTTTTTTTTTGATAATTTCGTTAATTTTCTTTCTAAAAAGTTTAAAATTCCCGAAGCAAGAATGTGAAGTTTAGTTTTTTAGATTCGTGCCTGGGGTTAAAGGTTATTCAAGGTCAAGGTTTTTTGAAGAGCGGGCAGTAAAGTGATTGTTATTTTTAGTTAAATAGTTTTTCTGTAATTCTAAGTCGCTATTTATTTTATAAATATTAAAAAAAAACTTATGGCGTAGTCTTGTAATAATCTTTGCTAGATTATTTCCTGATTTAAAAAAGAAACTTTAATTACGTGATTAACGCGCTAATTACTAGTTAATTATAAAGAAAACAGATTACTTTAAATTTCGAAAAAATTGTAATAGATAATTATTATAATTACATCAAAAAATTTGGCACTTTAATCTTATAAAAACACTATTTAATTATTCGATTTCAGCTTATCTTATTGATGATTAAGCCCTTTGACCTTGAATAACTTTTGCTCCTAGACACCAATAAAAAATCTCTAAAGTTTCGTAGACTAAAATATATATTATAAAATACATAATAAAATAGACTAAAATATATAGATAAAAAATTGTAAGTTAAAATGCTTTTAAAGTGGACTAAGAATCGTAAATCATGCTCAATATTTTCTGGTTACTTAGAATATTCGACTATTAATAAATATTCTTTAAAAATCACAGTAATTTGTGCTTTATTCATTCTTTATGATCTCACGGATATTTTTTTACTTCTATTACTTTTTTATGATAAAAATAACCTACAAAATCGTATAAAATAGATTCCATTTCAGGCGTTTTGAAAAAATCTGGAATAATCCATCAGAATGTAGCATACTTATGCTCATAAAATTCATATTTGATATATTTCATGAAAAAACTGCATTTTTTGAAAACTTAAATTTTAAAAATCAGCAGAAATTTAAGAGTAAATTACAAATTTTTTTATTTATTTATTTGGAACTTCATTCGATTTTCTAAAGTAAATTTTAAAAAATTAAAAAGAAAAATTTCAAAAAATGTGTTATATCCATAAAACGAGATTTAACAGTAAAGAAATTAGCTTTAATGTAATTTTTAAAATTACATAAGTACTTTTTAAATTGCATTTTAGGAATTTCGTTAATTTTAAATTATGTAGAAGAAGAACATTAGCTTAAACATAATTTTTTTGAGTCATTTAAGAACTTTTTTAGAATTATAAAAATAGGAAAGATTCCCATAAGAGAAATATAGTCCAAAAATTTATTTATATTGTAAGAAGATATTTTCGGAAGATATTGTGTTTAAATTCGGCTTGATAAAGCTTAATATTTATGGAAAAATTTTTCAAATACGTCCCTCTAAAAAAAACCATAAAAAGTCATATATAAATACAAGACAGAACTTTCCATAAAAATCAAATAAATTCTATC
>NW_019391330.1:0-1585 GCF_000671375.1 Centruroides sculpturatus
ATATATATATATATATATATATATATATGAAGTGACGTCATCGTGATATCGTGACAATATTGGCTAAATTCCGCATGAAAAATATTCCCGAGATACCCTCATCACGCAATTTTCTCTCCCTCTTTCTCTCTATACCCTGCGAATTTTGTACACTACCTTTATTAATAAAATGTTGAGACTTGTGTCATATCACATCTGTCTTGTTGTATGTCGCATTTACTTTATATTGTCTTTGCAATTTTTTTTTCTGTTAAAAAAACAACTCTATAATCAATTTCCTGTAAGTTATGCACGAAAAGTTTTCATTTTTAGATGAAATTTACAGGATTTTTGAATGAAATTGTTAGTTTTCTTCTTTTTTTTATGTTTTTCATCACTTTCTGAAATGTATTACTTCTACTTTTTTTAAAAAAATACAAAAAAAATTAAGAAATGTATTACTTTTACTTTTTAAAATAAAGAAATATATTACTTTCACTTTTAAGAATTAAGAATAAACTAATTTAATGTACGATCTGAAAATAAAATATCGAATTCTTAGTAAAAAAAAATGAGAGAAAAAAAAGGAAGAGAAAAGATGTAAACAACATAAAACAAAGGGATGAAGTCGGTTATTTATCTTCGTACATGTATTAATGGTTGTAAAAATGATGTGGAAAACATTTTTAAATTTGCTAAATTAGATTAATTTTAAAGATTGAACATTGATCAAGAAAGATAGTGTTAAACTGGACCCTGCATCAACTGTTGATCTTCTAAAGCAGGAAGCAAGGATAGCTCTACCGCTTCATTTTTTATTTATTAAATTTACTAAATTTGTTATATATCTTTGTTTTTTTTTATTAAAAAACGAATTAAACGCTCATTTTTCATATTTTAAATTAATTAATTTAAAAAATATGGGTTGAGATTGACATTAACTTCATTAAAATTGAAGAAAATAAAGAGGAGTGTAATGAACTCTTAAGAAAAAAAATTAAAAAAAAAACATTTAAAAAATAATCTAGAATAAAAGATTTTAAAAATATATTTACTAAATAAAGTCTTCTTTTTTAATTTTTTTTAATAATTAGGACAAGGTAAATATTTACTTTAAAAAGGGATGCGAATAGATAACACAATTAGTCTCTTGCAGTAAAGTAGGGTTTTTTATGTGCATATATATATATAAATAATTTTAGTTTATGAATGCAACCAATTATGTGACATCGGGTCAACAATTCTGTTTTTATTTCATGCAAAAAAAAGAAGAAAAAGAAGAAGAAGAAGACGAGGAAACGTTAGTTTTTCATCGAGTTTTCTAATGACCTGTACTTCACATCACCCTGATGAAGTGAGAGCTTGGACCTTAATGACTACTATGTTCCCCTCTAGCAACATCAGGCAAAGAAGACAGATGTCACAGTATGTAGAATGATATTTAATATGCACCGTCTTTCTTATTTCTAGGGAGTAATTTGGCAAATTCTAACCCTTGTTTTCTAAAAATGTCTTTAGATAATATTTAGTAAGATGCACCCCCCAAATACACGCACTCCAAACAAGGGACTATTTATTTTAGTTATATATAAATTTTTTATTGTGA
>NW_019391331.1:0-1577 GCF_000671375.1 Centruroides sculpturatus
TCACTTTATTTAATAAAAATAAAAATACAAAAATTTTTAAACCTTCAAAATAATTTGTCAACAAATTTTAGCACTAGACATGTCATACACATGAAATAGTAAAAAAAGGTTTTGAATAAATGCCAGAATTTCCGTCTTAACTGAAACGAACCTATCCTGTAATTTCCATATTTATATTTTAGTTTAAACAAGGTGGCAAAATGAAGGCTTCAGATATATAAATGTTTACTGACCCGCTTTTTAAAGCTGACGACCCAAATCCTTTAACAGAAAAGAAGAAAAATAAAAATCAGACATTATATTAATTCAATGGCTGAGTCAGAAATCCAGATAAATATAATTTTGTTTGAGATAATGGACTATTAATTTTCTATTCGCGATTTCTCAGGTCACGAAATAACTCCTGAGAAATACAAGTTGTTGAATGTCAGGTGAAATTATAAGTTTGTTTTAACCAATCAACGTTGTTTATTTTAAAATTGTGACGTTCTCATTTCCCTGACATACTAAGAAATCACGTGAACAAAATTTTCATTTTAACCCATAAACTTATCGATATGAACATTGGACCATATAAATAAAACGTAAAACGCCTTTAAATAGCGTATAAAAATATTTAAATTGTTAATTTGATTTTGTTTTGTTTTCTTTTGGGGCTAATTATATTTTTAAAAAATGAATTTTAAATATTGAAATTTGCATTTATAAGAAATAGACTTGTAGTTTTTGTTAGTGTATTTTAAAAATAAATTTATCATTTAATATTACTTTTTTTTTTTTGTTTTTTAAATGGATGAATAATCTCTTTCATGCAAGGGTTTATCATTTTCAAAATAAATAAAACTATTACATAGCCAATAAAAGTAAATAAAGCATACGATTTCAGACTATACAATAATATACATTACGCCTTAACTTTTTAAAATACAAATTTTATTACTGTTTATAATGCGATTAATAAAATAAAATTCACGCTTTAATATCAATCTTCCAACTAAACTTCTCTTCTTCTGAAAATTACAAATATGAAGTTTGAAATATCTACAAAATAAACTTAAAATAAGAGAATATAAACTATATTAATTGCCAATAATGTATATATTATAAGCAGTAATTATGTTTAAAGCTTTTAAAAAATGCATATTTTATCGCTCAGTGATAGAAAACTTCATTTTTAAATCTAAAATACAAAGAAATGAGTATTAATAAATTTAATTAATTAAATTTCTTCATTTATATTCTACTTTTAAAATGTTTTAATAAGAATTATATTTTTATTAAATGCGTTACATCACATTTTAGAGAAAAAGATTTAAAATCCAATTCGTTTCTGAATATAAACATCAAAACAAATTAATTTTCTACGATTAAATTTCGTTTAAACTATCTAAAAATAGAAAATTAGATCCTATTAACGATCCAAACTTATTGGATATCGTATTAAACACAGAAAAAAAAAGGAATTTTTTAATGTTAATACTGTCAAATTAATGACGTCAACGTATCCTGTTATCACTGTTTAAAATCAACCGTTTAATATTATATATAAGAACAAAAAATTTTTTGTTTCAAGCAAT
>NW_019391332.1:0-1577 GCF_000671375.1 Centruroides sculpturatus
CTTAGATACTCGAGTGTCACTCTTCTATATTATGCACATTAATAATACTCCCTCCCATGAGAATATTAATCATTTATTAAGTAAATGTTTCCGAACTGGTTGAAAGTCAACCGATCCAGTTTGGCATTGTCGTCATTAATAATTTTTACGCTATCGATTAATGGAAAAGGTTCAAATATGCCTCAGGAATTTTTCTATCTTTCAATGATATTCTTTTTTTTAAACCCTTATGGGTCAAGGGCTGAATTAATAAGATTGATAAATCATTTTGGCTTCAAAGCCAGGCTCATCTGATTTTATCTCGACGTTGTATTAATTAATAGAACATTCTAGATGGCGAGGATTGGCAATCCATCAAACACTTAAAAGGAGTGAAAAGAAAGAAGATGCCAAGATGGAAATCGCTTGACTGTATAATTACTTTAAAGACATATCTCTAGTTACTGACCATACTGATGTTTATAATACAGAAATTTCTCTACTAATCTATATCAGCTGTGATTTTCTCATCAGTTTTGTAACGTAATATCCATATTGTGACCTACGGATATTATTCTTCGACTTGTCCACTCCAAACACGAAGATAATAGCATCTTAAATTTATCAATTTTACTAATTAATGTTTTGGTAAACTTTATAAAATATTAAATATAAATAACATTAGAGGTTATTTAGTAGCGTTAAGAATGAGTTAATTTAGAAAACAACCTTTTACATTAACTTAATCTTTCTTAAACTTTTTCCATGCTCATTAAAAGACTGTTATAAAACTTATCGCTCTTTTTCGCATTAAAGTATATTTCCTTATCCTACTTATACTATTCTCTAACTTTCTTTTGTATAATTATGACTCATTTTCTCTTTTATACTGATTTAATAATATGTTTCTTACTTATTATCACATTTTTTTCCAGCAAAAATTAACTTTTGTACATTAAACAATTAAGTCCCAGTTATTATTTGTTATATTATCGAGTTGTGAATATAAGTAAAATAATGTCAGAATTATTTTAAAAAGATAAAATTAGGTAAAATAGATGTTTTATACTAAACGTATGTCGTCCTCTGCTACATGCGTAAGATAGAAAAAACATAGAAAATGATTGGTTCGTACGATAACTCTCTTCGTGATTATTGGTTGAATGAATTTGAAATTGATATCTCCGCCTACTTTTATATTTACGATCATTACGATAACTGTAGCGTACTCATTTCTGGCATTATTTTACTTATATTACGCCCTCCCTATACGTGTATTTATTATTTAATATATCGTCTTAATTTGTACTGAAATGCATAAAGAATATTTTTTAATTAAATTAAATTTGTATAATAATTATCTTAAGATGATAATTTGAATAAAACTCCGCCCATTTCCATATTTTTAACCATTAGTCATTCAGGTAACTGTACCACTAGCCAATCATCGTTAAATTTTTTTATTCTGATATTTTATAGGATTATAGAAGATTGTATGTTTATTAAAACATTTCTATTTAACAATTTGAAAGACATAAATTTCTATTGTCATCCGTCTGTCTGTCTGTCCTTCCTTAACCTCAACAATGGTGTTAGAT
>NW_019391333.1:0-1615 GCF_000671375.1 Centruroides sculpturatus
AATATAAGATAAAAAACATTACCAAAAGTCACCGGCACATTTTTTTGTTTATTGAAAATCAATTTAAAATGTCTTGACTGAATAGTCAAATAATATTACATTTTTTTTTTGTTTTAAAATCTTATATTCCATAAGATGGTCAATTTTTTCATTAAAATACTAATATTATGTACTACTTAATACATAATTTCAAACAATAATTCAGTAATTTATATATAGATAATTGTATAATCATAAAAATACTATAGCTGTAATATATAAAAGTGTATACTGTACAAACATGTATTGTATTCATGTATCCCCGCATTTCTTTATGCAACGCTCGAGAAGCACTTTATAGCGAACACAGTGAAACTGGTTTCTAATTGGCCAACACTGCTTGTGATGTCATTTCGCTACACTCTTGCTGCATAAAGAAACATGGGGTATATATATATACACAAATAAATAATGATAATTATAAACAAATTACTTTTAGGATGGGCTAACAATAACTTAACATTTTTTAAATTTTATACATTCTTTATCTATAATAGTTCACATAGATAATAAAAATAGCATACAGACAAACATTATTCATTTTATTATTTATGCAAACCATTTCTGGATGAAAATCACTAATTCCAATGTATTTAAGATATAAGTAAAAGCCCAATTTCTTTAAAATAAATTTTCTTTTACTGCTAATTGAAATTTAGGATCAATTTCATGAATATTGTTATATTTTGGCTTCGTATACAATATTTAATAAATATTTCAAACTTAATATTTTAAATATTTTTGTATATTGAATTTGATAAGTCATTAAAATTTTATCATAAAATATCATAAATTATTTTAACTTAGTTACATTAAAAAACAGAAAAAAATATGATAAATTGGATATATTAAATCAAGTTTACTAATAAAATTGATATATAAATGTTTTCTATGAAAACATTTACAGTCGACCCCCCTATAACGCTGTTGATAATTCCGTGTTATATGAATTCCATGTTATACGAGTCACTTAGATTTTACAAATACGTGTGCCGGGCTGTGAACGGCTCACATATTTGTAAAATCTTTATATAAGTTATGTAAAAATATATATACATGTTGAAAAGAAAAACATTCATCAAAATATACGATCCTGTTTATAAGCTCAGTACATATTTGTGTACATTATTTTCAGGAAAATTCACGGGTTATTAAACATTGAATAAAATAATATACCTATTATTGTCTTACTTGTGGTAAACTTTTATTGAATACTAATAAGTTCTTGCTAGATTTTATACAACTTCCTCTTACCAATAAAAAAAATTGTAATAATAATGTTTATTGATAAGAGTGTACTGTACATTCTCTAATCTATGCGTGTATGTAAATTTAATGAACGTTTTATATTCTACATTTAACATTACAATTAACGGCAATATATCAACTGAGATATTCTACAGATTGAATGACGATAAAGTTCACTCGTAACGAAAATCGAAACACGGTTTATAAACGGTATGTAAACATTTGATATACAATGGGACGTAGAACTGTTGATGTCTGCTTGTTTATTTATTCATATAAATGTATATTTTTGTACATAATTTTGAAAATAATTAAACATGTACAGAAT
>NW_019391334.1:0-1591 GCF_000671375.1 Centruroides sculpturatus
ATGGCGCCATACGCGCAGTTTTAAACGTTGCCGGGAAAGTTAAGTAACTGGTCGCTGGATTATTTTATTAAAATATTATAACAACCTTTGTATACCGTATTTCAATTTTACATTACTCGAACAACTATTTGAAATAAACTAACATACAGCGGAGAGAATAGCTATAAAAATTGCTACCGATATACGTTTCCATATAATTATGGGATTGGTCGATTTATTGGTAATTTGTTTGCCATCGCGTTCGTATACGGCAACGCGTTAAATGTCTCGCGGAAGATTTTTCGTGAAAATTATAGGAAACTCTGCTCTGTTTACGTCTTACTAACGAAAAGAAAACCCAGAAAACTTCGTGGCCGGGCGCGAACTAGCGACGTTTACTGGCTTTATCCACTAAGCCACCGGTGAGTCGATTCTCTCCGTAGGTGCAACGCGATTCCTTTCCCCCACGTACTCGCGCGATCTAAGGTGTACGACATTTAATAATGAATTTTTACGTCGCGTATGCACCCCCAAATATTCGTTGTATAGGATATGTCTCGTAGGAAAAATTAAATATTCGTAGAGCACAAATGCAGTTAATGGACTACGAAATGGAATTTTCAAATTATTTGCCCGCGGGCAATCTTTTTCTCTCGGCGTTTAAAAACTGCTTAATAATAGGCCTGTATTACGATGTCTGACCGCTGCCGAAATTCCTTTCGTCGCGTATCCGCACTCCCGAAACAAAAAACAACTGAAAATTTGTTAATTTTTATTTGGTGACGGCAAGGCGACGCGTCACGTGCCGCGAGAGATATACTTCTGGAAGGACTTTCTACGAGAAACCGGCCCCTATTTAGGTGTTAAAAACGTGAAGAAAATGCGGAAAACACTCGTCGAGCCCGTTGGCCGACAAAGAACCCGCCACCGACGACTTCGGTAGTTTTATCCACTCGGCCACCGGTGGGCACTTTATTTTCGCTTCCTCTGTATGCAAAATTTCCTGGTTACGCGTTAACTATTCGGTACTGCCTGGGACCGAATACCGTATTTGCCGCGTTTGTACAGTGCGCGCCAACTATTCTTTTGTATTGTTTCTAACAAATCATTTTAAAAATTTCGGTCATTTCCCGCTAGGACCTAAGTATGGTTTTCTTCTTTCTTTCTCTCTTAANGCTCGAGAATGTATAACGCTCGAATTAACGAAATACAGCATGGGGGACAAATTACCTGGCGGCGCGGTAACTATATGGACCGTTTATTTTGAAAGTGATGTAAGTCCATTTTTGGAAAAAATTGAGAAATCACATAATATACATACAATTTAGTGTGAACTTTTTATTTATAAACAATTCACACTTAACATTTTAAAATAACCATAAGCTTGATGAATTAAAAATTTATCGGTAAATGACATTGCATAACCATTGATTTTGAAAGTGGTATAAGTCCATTTTCTACAGTCTAAGCACTTGGGGAGAAATAAATATAATCTTAATGGCGATTAGACTATAAAAAAATAAACGTATTTTTAAACGTCGATAAACTTTAATTTTAACTGAAGTGTGAAACCGTAACAATATATAACAAACGCGACAATGAACAATGTGAC
>NW_019391335.1:0-1579 GCF_000671375.1 Centruroides sculpturatus
CGAATCAAAAGACGAGATAAGAATAACGAGAACATTTATTAGCTTACATAATTGCGACTTGGATTTTACACAAATTGCGAAATTATACCCAATTGCGAAATTATACACAAATTGCGAAATAATATTGCGACTTACGCGAATTCGACTTATGCAGTTATCGCTCGGTCCCACCTATCGCGTAAGTTCAGGTATTACTGTATTGATCCATTCTTGGAGCCCATCAGTGATCGAATGGATAAAACTATTGAACATATAATTGGTAGCGGTTCGCTCCCGATCAATGTGCTAGTCAGAATTTTCCGTGAGATTTCTCTATTTAAATAGGAAGATAGGAGAAACTATCCTTATTTAAATAGGGGTATTTCTCATAAAATATCTCTCCGGAAAGTACCACCTCCTTGGCAAATCGCCCATGTGTTGTGTTGCCTTATTCCATCAATCTAATCCCATTCTTGAAACTCTTCGAACAAACCTTTATATAAGTTATATCATTAAAATAAACGATTCATATTTGTTCATTTTTAATGGCTTCGTTTGAATTGCTATTTTAAAAAATATATTTAAAAACTTAAAAAAGAAATTGTGAAAAATTATTAATATCACTTTTCATTATGTACGTAACACTTTATGTGATGTAAAACAGTGAAATATTATATCCATTTACTGTTATTAGTTTTGTTAGTAATTAAAGACACTTATAAATGAAGAAAATTTCAAGAATTGTGAATTTTGCTCTTCAAATTTTAATCAATATAATACTGTCAATATGAAATTTTAGATAATTCCTAACTTACATAAAATTATTTTTGTCAGTTCTACTTGGGAGGGCTATATCTCGCGAAGGGTCGTCCGTACAGTTATGGTTTCTTTGACTCTTTTGTTCTTATCAATATGCTCTACAGCTCTGTCAAGGTCCCAACTGTTTCATTCGGAGCTTGAATTGATCCTATAGGCCTGTAAATATTTATAACAATAATCGAATTTTTTAAATAATTCATTTGATTTATTTTGATTTTTTTATTGATATTTATTTAAGTTATTTAAAGGCCTGATGACTGAACAGTTGTTATCAGCTACGGCTCTGCGGAACCGGGATGATCGCATCCGGGCGAGCAACTCTTCAGGAATTTTTCGGTAGTGTCTGTTCCAGATATGTTAGACCCCGTTGGTCTTGTGGAATTTTTCAGATTTTCAGGAGTGCGTTTTCTACAGAAAGTTCTCCTGAGATGCATTCATTCCAATTTCAGATCGCCTATGTTTTGCATTGTCATATCAAACCGAACCGAACGAATGATATCTTAAAACATATTTTCATTTCCATGAAAAAAAATAATCTATTCTTAAGTATTATATCATTGTTAAAGCAGGAAATTATTAATAATAATATGAAATTCATACTATATGTGTTCGTATATCGTGACTTATGAATACATATAACTAAAAGAATACTAAAGCAAAAATAGGGATCCTGCTATATACAATTTCTTCTGCATAGAACTTTCGGTTTTAATGCTTCAGGGACGAAAGAATTTGATTAACAATAATTTAAAATATCTTAAATCTATTTAGAAATAAAATA
>NW_019391336.1:0-1582 GCF_000671375.1 Centruroides sculpturatus
TTTTTTTTTTTTTTTTTTTAGATATTTAAAAATTATTGTATTTTTAGATATTTATGTGAGAGGGTGGTTCCAGGCAATAGAGTTACTGTAATCGGAATCTATTCAATTAAGAAAATAGGAAAACCTACTCAAGTAAGTTTACTAAATAATTTCTTAAATATAAAGCAAAATAAAAAAATGGAAGCTTTTATAAAAGAAAGTCATTTGAATAGAAATTTCTTCATATGTTCACAAATTTTTAACATGTAAATTATATAATGCAATGAAAGAAAGTAGATCATAAGATGATTTATGAAAGTTATGGATTTTTATTACGTAACAATAAAATTAATGTTTTAAATATGGGAATTAATCTTGATAATAAAAGAAAAGTATTTGTACTTCGTGTAAATTAATTGTGTAAATAAATTAATACAATAATAAAAACAGTAATAAGTATAACAAATAGCAATAAAAAATGTAAATTCAGAAAATTCATATAAATGATCATTTCTAATTAAATCTATTACTTTTATAAATCATCATCTGCTTTTTTGTAAGAGGGTAAATCATAAGAAAAGTAGTTTAAGAATGGAATAACTTCATATTAATAACAGAAGACACATAACTAAAATAATTTTAAAAGCATTAACAATATTGTGTTTCATTTACTATTTTCTTTTACATTAAGAATTTGTACTTATTAAAAATTTATACTTTATAAATTATAAGTGAGAAGGAAAGTGTAAAATGTAATAATAAAATATAGCAGTTTAACAAATACAAATATTACATTTCTAATTTTTACTACTATTAGATTTGCAAATAAATCTAACTTTCAATGTGGATTTGGAATTAATTTATTTTTGGAATGATTGAATCTATAATAGTCATAGAAGTAACATGAGTTTACACTAATTGGAAGGAATATGCAATAAAAGTTACGTAAATTGTTGAACTACAAAAGAAAAAGCAGACATAGGATTTTATATGTGGATAATATTTGGAAACTATTATTTAATCATTGTTATAATATATACCAATCTTTTATATCAGCTAGGTGATAAATGTAAACAGTTAATTACTGGAAAATAGCTCAGCAATAGTTATTCTGACAGAGGAAAGTTACCACAAACTTTTTAATACTTGTTTAATTTTCCAAATATCAAAATTAATTAAGAATATTAACTTTCNATATACCAATCTTTTATATCAGCTAGGTGATAAATGTAAACAGTTAATTACTGGAAAATAGCTCAGCAATAGTTATTCTGACAGAGGAAAGTTACCATAAACTTTTTAATACTTGTTTAATTTTCCAAATATCAAAATTAATTAAGAATATTAACTTTCTAATATTATTATACTATATGTTGAAGGAAAAAAATGTAAAAACTCAAAAAATTTTTTGATGAAGAAAATATTATATATTATACAAATTACGGTGTTTTCTGTTAATGTATTGATTTCCATGTTTTCTATTAATACATTTGTCTGACTGTTTTATAAAAAAAAAAATACACTGGTACCTTGTACTTTGAATGCTAAATTTGACAAAAATTCACTTTGGAGTTAAAGTTCAAACTGCATGCTTAGTGAAAAA
>NW_019391337.1:0-1574 GCF_000671375.1 Centruroides sculpturatus
TTATTTATAAAACCTTGTTATCCTTGCCATTGGAATAGTTCTAGGTTCTTCTACTATTACCATAAACAGCTCTTCTACTGTACAGTACCTTACTACTCAGATCATCATCAGTCTTTATCAGATCCTGAGTTATTATATTTTTTCTCTGCAACTCATTTGCCAGCAAGTCAACATTATGCAAAATCAAACTATCTTTGCTTTGAGATTCCTGATTATACTAAAAAATTTCATGCAGCTTAGATTCAATCTTAGTCAATCTATCATCACTTTTGTTATGTAAATTAACAAGCCAATCGATTCTAGCAGATGCCTAGCTTAAAGCATTAAGGACTGTATCAAAGCTTTCATCTAAATATGAAAGTATTTTGTTAGAAATTGATTGACTTGATTCAGATTTAGCAGGGAAAAAAATTATCTAATTTTGCTGTTTTCAATGTAGGTTCACTAGGAGAATGATGCCTCTTGCTCTTAACATTAGAAAACTGAACTGGTGAATTAGGAGGAGTACAGGATAAAGGACTGGGATTTTCCTCTATTCCACTGAAAATCAACAGAAATATGGACACACCACAAAAAGAGCAATATTTTCCAGTCTTTAACTTTCCAAAAAGTCACTAACAAACTTCACCAACATGCTTGACTGACTACAGCACTCCATAAAGAACGAATTATAATTGTCAAAAATTTGCCTGTTTAAATTTGGAATCAAGTTTATTCTAGGAAAATGTTATTGATTGATATTGGGGATTTTTTTCATTATTTCTGAAAACAATTGATATTAGGGATTTTTTCATTATTTATTATAGGAAAAATCCTAAGCCATTTCTAGTACATTTGAATTATCCCAATAAATTTCTCTGGTGTCACCAAAATACTTCAAAATACCTATTTACCTATTAATT
Source organism: Centruroides sculpturatus (assembly GCF_000671375.1). NCBI lineage: Eukaryota > Metazoa > Arthropoda > Arachnida > Scorpiones > Buthidae > Centruroides > Centruroides sculpturatus. The sequence goes on from NW_019391337.1 coordinate 903, forward strand.
GATGATTTTAATATAATATTAAATATTACAAACTCCCTTTTACCTTACTAATGCTAAGATCTTTAAAAGATGTTTGTAAGTTATAATACAATAAATAAATTTCTTTAATACTCTTAATAGGATTGTATATAAGCTGTTTCTTTTCTTTAATTTTGCAGTAGACAACAATAAAAAATGTTGTAGTTATACTGTACATTTTATATTAAAATATTGCTGTATTAAAACAAAACAATAAATGAATATAAAGAAATGAAATAGTGAACCTATTATAATGAGCTGTTATGAATAAGTTCATAAGATCGCACTGAAATTTTGTAATGTAAAAGAACATGATGCCACTAAAACTAACAAAACACACAATGGAAATAGAATTATCTCCTCCTTCAAACTTTTATTAGTCTAATCTTTAAACTTTTCATAAATTCTCTTCAATTAAATTCATAATACTTGGATTTTTTGATTTGAATGCTGCAATTGATACTAAAGAACATTTTCATTATAACAGGAATTTGGATACTGGGATATGGCTATATTAGCTGTTATTTGATGATTACAACAAGAAAATTAAAAAAAAAAATTAACTGTTCAAACATTACGATATTTTAAAATACGTTCATAATTTTTCATTAAATTTGATTTATTTCCTTATACCTATCAATGTATTTTATTAGT
>NW_019391338.1:0-1599 GCF_000671375.1 Centruroides sculpturatus
CCCCTTCAAGAATTTGAAAATTAGATATGTTTGCTTAATTTCTGTAAATACCTACACATTAAATATTAATCATGAAAAACATTCTCCAGCATAGCTATTATGACAAGAATACAAACTTTAAGTATTGTACTGTTATAGCAATTTTCCAAGTAACAAAAGTATCAAGTGAACAAGATGCTACAAGACTTCACACACTTTAAAAAATGATCCTGATTTAGCATGTAATTAAGAATTTTTATTTTACTTATTTTTTTTTCTCCTTGAATTGCCAATAGCATAAACTTGAAACTGCATGTGTTAAGACTGCATATGGTGGGATCTTACTATAATTCAAACTAATACATTCAATTTCAAAAGCATGATAGTTTATTGTATATGACTGATCAAGAGATTTATGCAAATAACTGCATGAAAAATACTAATGTGTATGATGATTAATGAAGAAATACTGTTCAATAGTTTTTCTGTAAAAGAAATTTAAAAAAAAATCAAATTCTTTCATATATCTTACATTAGCATACCGTGTTTCCCCAAAAATAAGACAGTGTCTTATATTAATTTTTGCTCTGAAAGATGCGCTAGGTCTTATTTTCAGGGAATGTCTTATTTTTTCCATGAAGAATTCACATTTATTTTTGAAGAAAAAAATTCCCAAGTCTAACTTAAATGAGAGTGACGTAAATCCGGTTGTGTCGAACTGAACTTACGAAGTTCCCTACTGGAGTGGACTTCTCACTCGTACTTCAACTTAACCTTTTTATAGCATCGACATCGGGCTCAATGACCAATTAGTGCTTACTGAACTGTAGCACTATGCAAATGTCATGTGGCATGATTTCCGGCTGACCAATTAGCGATCACCAGCCATAATGTTATGCAAATCTGTGATTCCCAAGCCATAGTCTTATGCAAATCATGCTGCGTAGCGTGATTGTCTGCTGACCAATCAGTGGCTGTACTTTCAAAAAGCCAATGGAACATTCAACCATCTGTCGATGACCGTTACAAGTAAAAAAAACTTTGCTAGGTCTTACTTTTGGGGGGAAGTCTTATATTTAGCAATTCAGCAAAACCTCTGCTAGGTCTTATTTTCAGAGGATGTCTTATTTTCGGGGAAACATAGTAGAATGTTGTCAGGAGAAAATGTCATAAAGTGAATGTTTTTTATTATTACTACTTAGTATGTAGTTTAATAATTTAAAATATCCAACTGGTTTTACACACACTATTGAAAAAAATTGATGCATCTTAAAGCTGCCATGCAATATTAATCAAATTCTGTAAATGAAATAGTATTGAAAAAAAATTTTATTACATCATCACAGCACAAGGCTACATTATTGAAGAACAGTATCATTAGAAATGTTGCACATTAGTAAGTTGTAAAGCCATCTCCAACACTAATCAATTTGCATTACTTGCCAGACTGTTTGCCATTTTCTGATTTGTAACATTTGGGATGAAAATTTTCTTTAATAGTGTATCCTTGTGCTGTAATGTTGTAAGAAAGTTTTTATCTTTCCACTACCATTCTATATGAAGAATATAGTTAATAATGCACACTAGCTTTAAGGTATGTCAATTTTAAAAATAAATTAA
>NW_019391339.1:0-1716 GCF_000671375.1 Centruroides sculpturatus
TATCCTTTTTTTAAATAGTTTTAGTAAATATAATTAGCATAAATACCTCACTATTTTTATTTTGGGCAATAACATATAGCCTCAAAACTTCAGAAACACTGCTGTTTGTTATATCAACATCACGAAGGTGTTGACCTAGAACACTGATTGCCTATGAAATAAAAATTTGTTTTAATGAAAGAGTATAAAAAAATTTCATTAGAAAAATATAATAAACTCATTAGTAACAATTATTTATTGTGACATTGTCACAATAATTAATAGCTATTATGAATAAATAAATAAATAATTAATAAAAATAATATTAAAACATTGTCACAATGTTGGGCTGAAATTTTTAATCATATTCTTATTTTATTTAAAATATATGCTCTCCACCTCAAATAAACAGTGGCTTGTCCCTGTACATCATACTTTTCTTTTAACAATAGAGTCATGCTAGTCATCTATCTAACAGCTTTTGGGGAAAATTTTTGAATTGAAATTATATGACTTCTGGTTTGCATTGGAAATTTGCATATAGTTAATCAGGGCATCCTGCCCGTAATGTTTCCCTAGCTGGTCTTGTCTTTCATCTATCTAACTCTGCTCTCAAAATTAAGGAAAGCCAGACAAACAGACAGATGACAGTGGAAATTTATAGGTCTACAATATTTTCAAATTGCAGCCCAATTAATAGTTTTAATAAATTTTATTAATTTATGTAATTTTCTATGAGGTTTATTATACAGTAAAATCTGTAAAAGGACAAACTTCTAAGATGAACTACTGAAAGCCAGAAAATTAGTTACAGTAGAGCGTCATTTATCCGAAAGAATTCCAGTCAGCAAATTTAAATTTTCGCTAGTGCTGTGGCACTGCAATCTTTGGCTATATCTTGAGTTAGTTCAATACTTTTTATGTTTATGTATGTGTTTTAGCTGGCAGCACTGTCACTTTTGTGTGGTGTTTTCTGAGGACTGTGTGTCATGCTGAATCAAATGTTTTTGATACTAGATAATTTCTAAAGTATAATTTTTTTTTGTTTTTATATTTTTCAATATATTTATTTTGTTTGTAAAAAATAAAGAAATAATTTTTAACGATACAATAGCCACGATTATTATTTTGAAAAGTTTACATTAGGCTTAACGTCGACGAAAAGTCAACGCGAAGCGACATGCAACAGAGAAAAATTTCAACATGGGATAGGTTAATATATTTTTTTCGTACATAATCAGTTATCTGAAAAATAAGTTATCCAAACAGCCCAGTCCCCAATTGATTCAGATAAACGATACTCTACTGTATATTGTGTGTGTACAAACTCAGTTTCCCCAAATTTTGATGATAAAAACTAATATATTAAAACAATTTTTGTAAGTCCCAACAATTGGTTATTCATTAAGAAACTTATATCTTAAGCTTTTCACCATAATGCAAAAAAGCAAAAACAAAGTTGGCTTTTTGTAGAGCCACTAAGTCTGAAATTATTATTCCAATTTCAATTTTTAACAATAGTAATGAATTTTGAATTAATAACAAATTAGCTAAATAAAACCTAAAACTAAAAAAAATCAGTTCTGTACAAAGAGTATAATATTTCTTCAGTGTCATTTTTTGTCTTGAAACATGATTTTTTCCTGTGTATTTTTATGAACTTTATGACCATACACTATACGCTTTTTCGAGGTGTTTCCTATTATTTATATACTTTAAAACTTGAGCGTTTTGTCC
>NW_019391340.1:0-1630 GCF_000671375.1 Centruroides sculpturatus
AATGGTCTTCACAATTTGAAATCGATCGAACACACTGTGCTCGAATGCTCGTGTAAACGCGCGCCATCTATCGTAGGATAAATGTACTATGCCAAAAACCTTCGCGGGAGTGTATTAAAAAACTTTCCGAAGTTTTATGGCAATCGTACTATGCCACAAACCTTCGCCGGAATATATTAAACAACTTCCCAAAGTTTCACGGCAATCGGATAAACGGTGTGGTAATGCATGAAGGACATAAGACAGACACACAGACAGACATACATTCATTTTTATATATATAGATAGAGAAATATTCTTTAGAATAAATTTGGCATGATTAATAATTTGTAGAACATTAATCATAACACAAAATCAATTTTTACACGTCAAACACAGTTTTTCTATATTTGATTACAGAATCCCTTTGTAAATAACAGATTAACTACATGTCACTATATTTATTTATTAATTGAGAAAAGTTAGAAGTTGTTTAAACATATTTTTAAATATTAAATATTCATTTTCTGATATAGAAAATCAATTTATAACTACTAAAAATTCATCTCGGTAGAAAGATTTATGTGGAGAAGTACCCTGTACAACAGAAACAAAGCTATACTTTCTACACTTTTAACGAAAATAGCTTTCTGCCATTATATTCAATTACTTACAAGCTGATTGCTTCTAGATAAAGTAGAATAATAAACTGTTATGAATAATAAAAGCTGAACAGAATATTTGAGTGCGTCACGTAGATATATACTCTAATAAATGCATGAATAATTAATATTTTCAACGTTTAATTATGCAAAACGGACGTAATGAACTCATTTGCTCCTATAATTAATCAATTTTTCACGAAGATTTAAAGTGTAGGACGAAAATTAATATATTAATATTATTATTTTGTTCCTCTAGAGGACATGTTGGTGGAATGAAATCTGCAAAAAGGAATTTCAACAGCAGTTCCGTTGCAGATGCCCTAAATGGTCTTATTGCAGATCACCTGGAAAATATTATAATGCTTACTGTACTATGACCAGCACAGGTTATATCTGGTTACAAACAGAACGTAAAAATCGCCATATTGGAATTTAGCCATAGTTGTATATCGTTTTTCTTCAATTACGTCCTCTAATTCTATATGTAACAAAAAAAAAAAAATTATTTTTAACTCTGATATGTAAATTTTTGTGCATTATCATCTTATCGATGATAAGAGATATGTAGGTTAATGCTTCTTTACCACGCGATGCTGTAAAGAAGTTAAAAAAGAAGTTGAGAAGTCTGTTAATGTCTTTAATTTAAAAATTTATCGGTTGATTGCCACCGTATTAATGATCGTAATTAAGTAAATTTTTATCAGAATATTTTATATTCTTAAATTACTTTAGATACAATATTAGCTTTAGTCAATTTTAAATACATTCTCCTACGTTCGACTTAATTATTTATTATAATAAATATTCTAAGAGTTGTAACATACATATATATAGACCTATATATGTATAAATATTTGTTGTAAATAAGATTTTTATCAAAGAAATTAACTAAAATCATCAAACTAATGTGATATTTTAATTAGTTTCATCTAATTATAATTATTAAGCAATAAACTTGATATAATTTATGCTAATTGTGATTTAAA
>NW_019391341.1:0-1637 GCF_000671375.1 Centruroides sculpturatus
ATATCCGCTCACTCGCACTGTTGTTTTTGATCCCCAGCTCGCAACCAACTCTCTCCCCGTGTCCTTGGGACCTCGGGCTTTTATAATCTTTTCTCATTCGAAATCTCGAGGTTTTGGTTGGTCTGAATGTTGGTCCCTCTGCGCTTCTATTAGTCCCGGGTCTGTTGCCAGGGACGCAATTCGGGCCGAAGGGTCGCCGAGATGACCCTGTCCTGGCCGTTCTCCTCCGGAGTCGGGTCAAGCCCTCTCCCGGATGACGGTCTCGTAAATTGTCACCTAATGTCTATTTTTCGGTCCCGGAGAGGAGGAAGCTGTCTCAGCCGCCGCCCTCTTCACAGGAGTGTCAGCAGGACCTGCTTTGAACTNGTCTTCTCGGTAAATCCATATCCGCTCACTCGCACTGTTGTTTTTGATCCCCAGCTCGCAACCAACTCTCTCCCCGTGTCCTTGGGACCTCGGGCTTTTATAATGTTTTTTCTCCCGAAATCCCGAGGTTTTGGTTGGTCTGAATGTTGGTCCCTCTGCGATTCTATTGGCTACGGGTCTGTTGCCAGGGACGCGATTCGGGCCGCAGGGTCGCCGAGATGACCCTGTCCGGGCCGTTCTCCTCCGGAGTCGGGTCAAGCCCTCTCCCGGATGACGGTCTCGTAAATTGTCACCTAATGTCTATTTTTCGGTCCCGGAGAGGAGGAAGCTGTCTCAGCCGCCGCCCTCTTCACAGGAGTGTCAGCAGGACCTGCATTGAACTCTCTGTAAGGTGATTGTCCAAAGTTTCCCCGACGGTCGATCCCTCGATCGTTCTCACGATTGACGACCGTGAATCTGTCAATTAGGCCTGGAATGCGACAATTAAATCGTCTCGCACTTCGTTCCTTGGTCATACCGGTCCTATTTATGTAATAAGTCACCGATATATTGACTTTAGCTCAACAGCCGGCTTCCGTCCCAGGGGGAGTGTGTGGTCCCGGCCTCACAATACTTTTCTCACAACATAACTGTATTTTAAAATATCTACAAATGTAAACTATTTACACTAAGATATCATTTGGGAATTCACACGTACAGTGAAAACTGCTTAGGCGACTACCTGCATTCCACGGGCACCTGTCAAAACGGGCAAAAATTTCTGGCACCGAATAGTTTATCCATAAAGTCTCGGTATAAGTTACCCGTATTATAGACCACCTATGTAACGCGACCGCTGAAACAACATACACCATCTGTAATAAGCGATCACTTTCGCGAACGAATCTGGTCTAAACTATTGTAAGAATCCATCTCAACAACGTTTCCACCTCCTAATATAATGAATTAGTCTAAACCTTCGTTCGAACCCATCCCGGTAACTTTTCCCACCCTCGAAATTAGATGCAAGAGTTAATAAATTAGTCTAGCAACAAAGAAAATTCATTTCAGTTTGTTGGAAAATGTCCGAAATGAAAAGTGCTTTCGTTTGAAGATCGTATTAAAGTTATCACAACAGCAATTAGCGGCGAAGTTTAACTGTGACAAAAACAAAATTTGTTTTACTCTAGACCGGCAGGATTTTCCTTGGGGGTGTATAATATTGTACACTATACAATTAATCGGCTGATCTTGTTGTTTCATAAAATCCATTTTTATTTATTTTGAAGCTC
>NW_019391342.1:0-1574 GCF_000671375.1 Centruroides sculpturatus
TCTGTGAAAACGGGTAAGGTTGACTGTAACGTAATAATCTTTATCTTAGTTATCGTTACTATTGCCCGAGCAACGCCGGGCCCACCTGCTAGTAATCAAATAATTCAAAACATTTTTATAATGGAGAATAACGATAACAAGAATTTTACGAATATGTTTGTTTGTCTGCCAAATACATTATTATCAAACACAGCTTTATTGGTGAATTCTGGGATTGTTTATCCACTCTGTATTGTTAATGATCGAGCAATCCCACGCCAAGAAGCTGACCTAAATCCGAAAATATCGAGCAAGAACGAAATATTTTGAAATTTCTGAGGAAATTTTAAATAGACGAATAAATCTTTTTTTTCTTCTTTTTTTTTGTAATAATTCACAGCTTTAGAAATAATATAAGAAGTCACGAAACGTGAAACGAGAATCCTCTGAACGACGGCTACTGATGAGAACATAAAAAATGGCCGTTGTTTAAAGGTGATCCTTGTTTTGGGGGTTATTTTGTATACATTCCAACAAAAGTCACCTCCAAATAGCGGCCAATTTTTAGGAAATTTTCTTTGTTTGGAACAAAAGTGCATGCAAAATAACCTCTAATCAACGGCCACCTGTAAACAGCGGTCAATTTTTAGAAATCGCTTTTCAGGAAATTTATAGTAACTAAATAAATTTATATTCAGAATCATAGTGTAAATTTTACAGGGTGGCCCATAAGTCGTTTTACCATTTAAAAAAATGTAATAACTCTAGAATTTTAAAGAATTTCTATGATATTTTTCTAGTCGGTCATCCCGAATGATGCTGAAAGTATAATAAACGTTTCTTTGCTGAAATATCGATCCACACTGTGTATAGACCTAACACTGGTGGGAATTGTATAGAACACTAACAGCACACTACGCCTTCAGGTATTATTAATGTTAAATACGTATACAAGTTAACATTAAAAATAAATAATTCTAATTAATAGAAGTAGTTCCATATTCATCCTTTCGTAAATCCTAATATCTTTCTTCCTTTGAAATTAAAAACAAAATATTCCTTCTTGAAGCAATTCTCTATTTCAACTGAAAAAATAAAAAATGATAAATTAATTGTCCTAGAGAAACTGTTTTAATTTTTTTCTAAACGTATGACGAATCTAATTAATTTATCATTTTGTTTTAATGAACGAATGGAAGATGTTCTGTAATTCAGTTAACATTTTGGACCATTGCTCATATTAAATTAAGTAAAAAAGTAACTTCTGATTCTTTCTCCTTATGAAAATGCCCTTCTTCTTTTAAAAATGAATTAGAAAATGATTTTGATTCTTTCGTTGGTATTAAGAAGAAAATAATTAAGAAATTCTTTTTTAAAATACTAAATATTTAATAAAAGTGACGGTAAAATAAAGAAAGAACCAAGAGATTCGTTTTTCTGATTTTTTTCTACGTTTCAGTTTTACAGCAATCTCCTGATCCTATTCGATGCTCACAAAGTCACTCTGTGATTCTTCTATCAGAAGAATCACAGAAAGAAGAAAACAAGAAGAATCGGGAAGAACAGAAGAATCTGAAGTCAAAAATACGAAAAAG
>NW_019391343.1:0-1572 GCF_000671375.1 Centruroides sculpturatus
TCATACACTTCTCCCCTCTTTCAAACTTGAAAAATTTATACCAAACTCACATTTTAGATCATTAATAATATTTAAAGATTCTCCTTTACTCGTAAATTTTAAAATATAAGTAATGAATATTTCGGTTAAGAGAAAATTAATAATATTCTCGTATACGAATCTTTAGTTAATGTACGAAAATTTACAAATTAACTTTCAACTTTTAAATTTTGCATCCAAGGCATTAAATATGCCAAAAATAATAATAGTTTAACGATAAATCTAGCATCTAGAGAACTTAATTATTAATTAATAAACGTTGATTTAAAACATTTACTTTTAATTTCGAAATTTTAAAACTTCAAACTGTCATTAAGAAATAATTCTTTTTCATTTATCGTAATTAAATAAGAGACGAATGCCTAATTTACAGTTTACATTGATTTGTTTTTCTTTTACATCACACTTCTTTAGACAATTTAGATACTTTTATATATTTTATATATATAATTAAAAAAAAAAGTAAAATAAGAAAAAAATGTTAAAGTTACAAAGAAATTTTGATAAATGTTCTTCTCGGTGCTTGGAACATGTCCAAATTACAAGTTTTGCTCAAGGAGGAAATTACTGGAAACTAGCAAACGAAAGCAATAATCATAATAATAATAGCTAGATAGGGAAATATAAAATTCTTTGAAGAAAAAAAAAAGGAAATTTAATTGTGTTCTATGTACAAAAGTACCGAAGAGAAGAGGGAAATTTTCATTTTTAAGAATGAAAATTCGAAGAGAATTTCCCTCTTGTTGAATTTTAAAGCAATTTTCTGCATTAAATGTTCTAAATATTCTACATATAATACTCTAAATATTTATATAAATTAAGAAAGTATATATATATATTATTTTTTTAAATTAAAATTACACAAAATGTAAGCTGTAGGATTAATAAAGTTGATAACGTCACTTAAAATTTATTACTTTAAAAAATTCAATAAATAAAATCATTTTTAACTTAGGAAATATATGTTTACATGTATCAGATTTTAATGATATCCTCTAGTATTTCTAATGGCTTAATTCTTGGATAAAAATCTCACTTTTTCTTTCTTTGAAAAATTGATGTAGATATTAAATTGGTTTGCGGTTTATGTTAAATTTTGTACGTGTTAAATAAATGAAGCATTTCGTAGTTATAAGCAATATCATTTGCTGTTTTATATATTAGATTTTTAAAAAGAACGAAAGAAAATTTACTTTCTAGGCAATAAAATGGAGTCAAATCTAGAGAAAGAACAATATTGTTAGTTGCACTTAAAATAAAATACTATTGTAAATATTTATGTTTCTCATTGTTTTTTCCAAGATTTAAATATAAATAATGGTATTTATTTCAACAAATTGCTGGTTAAATGTAACAGAATTGTAACAATATTGCGTGTTACAGATTGTAATGACTTCCCCCCTGTATATTTTAACAAATGATTTGGCTTATTTAAATGTTTGAAAATGTAGAAAAATGGATTGTTATAAATAAATGTACTGTACATCGTATCAAAAAATGAGTTATTATTTAATTAGAATATAGAAAAAATAA
>NW_019391344.1:0-1567 GCF_000671375.1 Centruroides sculpturatus
AGTTAGCTGGAAAGTATTTAGTTTTAAACAAAATCAACTCAAAACTTGGTAACAGAAATTGAAAGGTAAATAAGTTTCTAAGTAATAACTATATATAAAATTCACATGCTCTCTCTTATAATAAAATTTTAATCAAAAGAAATAACTTTTCACTACCTGATATGAAAGGTTCAGATTTGTTTTTGACCCTTTGTATTGTAGATTAAAGTCTTTTCTTTTGATTTACCTATTTTCTACAAGATAAAGTAAAAAAGTTATTTCACTTAGAAAATACAAAATTTGTCAGTATTCATTTTATTATGTTATCAAAAAAATATATAAAAAGAATGCTGACCTCCCGAATCAATGCTTTCTTCTATACAGTTAATTTTAGATATAATCATATTAATCACTCACTGGAGGTGAAAATCAGATAGAGGTAGCATAACTGGTAATATATCTGTATGTAGGTTTGAGTCCTGCTCCAGGCCATTCTTTTCTTTCAAAGTATTATAAATTAAATTTATATATTTCTAATTATTAAATTTATCAAGAGAGAGTTCCTGACTGCCTGCCTCTATTCAAATTACATAATAATTAATTAGCCTTAAATAGCCTGAAAAAGGAATCTGGCTGTTCATTTGACATTTAAAGTAATTATTGGATTGGTTTATATGTTATTTCATTAATTGAACTTAAACATATTTTTAATGGAACATTGATCATCAGAATGATGATTCATAAAAAAATAATGAAAAATTCTATTACTAAACATTCAACTTCTGCATTTTATTTTAGTATACTTTTGTTTTTACCAATAATTATGAAGTTAGTATTTTATAAGAATAAGAATACAATTCAAATTTTAAGTATTATATTACAATTATAAATTTATTCAAAATTATTGGTTTTTTTTTTTTTGCCATTTATACAGTCATGTAGCATAAGAATTGAGATAATTGGCAATTTAGAATGCTGCAGCTCGATACAAGTCTACAAAAGCTGGAAACATACATTCATTAAAACTACACACCATACACAGTCTACCAGCAAATAATATCAAAGAATGAAAAAAATCTCTGCTAACATTCTATAACGATTGACACTTGACACTTGATACAGATTCATGAAAGAGGCTGAAAACATTCTGTTTTTATTTGATTCCAATACATATTATTTGCTGAAAGACTGTGTATGGTTTGTAGTTTTAATTTGCTGCAGCTTTCATGTTTGAACTATTCAGTTGAAGTTATTGTATGAGAATTATTAATGGCAATTGATTTGTTTTCTTAATAATTCTTTCATTGGTGATCTTTTTTCTTCCATGTAAAGTCAATTATTATTATTAGGCAGGTTGTTCTAAAATTGTTAATAAAGCCATTATACTCCCTAGTTAAGTTTTTCATTTCCAATCATATCTAATCATTTTTTATTTTTTTGTTGATTTCAAATTATATTTATTAATTTTCCTTCTTATATTATTAAAACATAAGTGAAAATATCTGTCAAATTATAAGATGTAATTAATGGTTTGTTCTTTTTCATGGGTGGTGTGTCCTGGATATGTTCAGCCTGTTTGTCATCATTA
>NW_019391345.1:0-1572 GCF_000671375.1 Centruroides sculpturatus
ATTTATAATTGAAATTAATTTGAAGACATAGTCTGTCCAAAATTGGGAACCACCATTTATTCATTTCTTGTGTTCCAGAATACAAACATTTGACAACCTGACCTTTCTTTTTAGGCTGCTTGGCTGTCAAGTTTAAAAGCATTCCTGTAAAAAACACAGAAAAATATCCAATTAAAATTACAAATTTAAAATTGGAACTGGCTGATCTTACAGACATCTTCATTTTTCTTTCTATCCTTACTACTTATGTCTTCAAATTAATTTTCATAAAATTGCCATCCGACAAAATTCTACAATTTATTTATAATTGTTAAATTTATTAAGAGATAGCACCTAATGTCTACCTGTAGACAAAATTACTAAAATTTAATTATTAAATAGTAGATGTATTATAGCTGGATATAAACTGGCAGATTGTTTGGCCAGACTTCTTTAGAAATTGGGTTATTGGACTAAATTTACAGTCCTTAATTACACTATATTATAAATTGTATACATGGACATAACTTATTAATAGGACTTTATACTGGTGTATTGGTTATCGACACAAAGATGAGTTCATAACCAGAAAAAATCAAAAAATTTTTTATTTTATCACCTGTATTAGTTTTTCCTGTACAATTTATAATGAAATGGGTTATTGGACATTTATATTAAAAAATATTGTTATGCAAAGATTTAATAAAGACATTTTTTACATTCAGCAGATGATATGTAATACAAATCAAATCATTCAAACAAATGTATTTTAAATTTTTGTTCCATTTTTCTGTTTAATCTTAAGAATTAGGATGGCCTTTAATTAAACAAGGTTGAAAATGTTAGTTCATTTAACAAATTGTTTTTGTAACTGGATTTAGGTGTTTTTGGAGTTGATTATACTTTGTGCATCCAGTTTTTTTTCAATGATTAATGCAAATGGTAAGCTTAAGCATTGTCATTCAGGGTACAGCCAGATCTGCAGCATGTTTTCTGCATTGATTTCATGGATAATCTCAGCACTGGCTCCTTGACTTTGCTGCATTTTTCACATCTAGTGGAGGATCCTCTACTTTTTTGATTATCCTTTTCCCTACCTGTTGTGTTCCCATCAGAAAAGTTATTTTTGGAGGAGGGTGTTGTCCACATCTCTGCTGGAAGTATGCATGAATTTCTTCCATTGTTTTCCTTGTTTTTTCCTTTCCATAAATCCCACAATTAGCAATTATACATTGTTAAATGGTGTAGTTACTTGTATCAGCCATTATTCATGTTCTTTTATCCAAAACAAACAAGAACTGGAACATACAATTAATTTTCTATAGGAGTGATAGAACCTTATATCCATTCTATGGGTATAAGGTCCTATCACTAAGGGAGATAAATTATTTTGCAAACTGTGATTAGTTCTGAATGCAGAAATGCCATTTTACTATGCAATGACCAATTATTGTGAGTGAATGACATCCAATGTTTCCTTGATGGTATATTCATTTCAATTTAATTAATAATCAAAAGAATTTCATAGCTGAATAAAGATGAAATGTCTGATACTGAAAATGAGAAAGAAACTTGATTCAATTTCATTATATA
>NW_019391346.1:0-1621 GCF_000671375.1 Centruroides sculpturatus
TTATTCTTGCCTTGACAGGATATTCATTGTAAATATGATTAACTCTTCATTTTGCTGTGTTGTTTTTGTGTGGGCAGAATCTTGTTTCACTCATTAATATGTAAAAAGTAAAGAAGTGTGCTTTAATTTGATAGATGACACAATTTAGTAAAAATAATTAAACATAAACATTACTAAACACTTAATTTTTAGAGTGGGGAGGCTACAGTGGCCAAGAACGAAGTGCAAATTCCATCTGGATGGATATGGGAGAGTAATTGGGAAATTGACTTGAATAGAGCCGTAGATGAAGATGGTTAGTATCCAATTATGAAATTTATTTTGAGGAATAAATTTCATAATTTATTCCTCAAAATAATAATAGTATAACCCATAGAAACTTTTTGATGCTATTCAAGGTTGGGAATACACCACTGAAATGGAAGAAAGCGGCTACCAACCTGTAGAAATGACACATCACCTTTGTCGTAGAAGAAGATGGATCCGACAGAGGGCCTGTCTTCGAGGAATATCGGATTATTTTTCCGAAAAGGTGATCTGTTTTTTTAAGTATTTTATGTACGGTGGAACCTCACTTAATGAGCACCTCGCATATATATTATTTACTAAGAAGTCCATTTAGTTGAATGAAATAAATGTTTTGAGGCTACTTTGGCTTTTGTTTCAGACCTTTTCCCAAGCTTTTTGAATGGTTGGAATTTTACAGACTTAATAAAACAGAAGATAATATATGTAATTAATTCTACAATATAAGTCTTTACTTGCTAAGGTGTCCGTCTTTGCTTGGATAATATGTATTAAGTAAAAGTAATATACTCATCTAAAATGTGTATACAGTAAAACAGTGGTTCTCAACTGGTGGTACATGTACCCCTAGGGGTAGGATCATAAATCGAAGGGGTACATATAACTTTCATTATAAAATGGCATATGTTAATCAATTTGCTGTAAATTATTAACACAAGGAACAAGAAACGATAAAAACTTGCTTTAAAATATCCCAGTGTGAACACTGATTTCCCTTTTAACAGTCTAAACAACTTGTTTATCCACTTGATTTGCTTGTCTATTTGTGTTGCTAGTGCCAAGTGAACCTGTAGTCTAGTAAAATTATGATTTAGCCGAGCATTAATTTTTGAAGAGAAAAAAAAAATTATTTTTCTATTTGATAATTATTGATTGNAATCGAAGGGGTACATATAACTTTCATTATAAAATGGCATATGTTAATCAATTTGCTGTAAATTATTAACACAAGGAACAAGAAACGATAAAAACTTGCTTTAAAATATCCCAGTGTGAACACTGATTTCCCTTTTAACAGTCTAAACAACTTGTTTATCCACTTGATTTGCTTGTCTATTTGTGTTGCTAGTGCCAAGTGAACCTGTAGTCTAGTAAAATTATGATTTAGCCGAGCATTAATTTTTGAAGAGAAAAAAAAAATTATTTTTCTATTTGATAATTATTGATTGAAAAGATTGGGGCTTTTTGTGTTTTTACTGGACTACTGGTATTAGGAATAATGAGGCTGGATCATACCCTCATCATGCAATGCGTGTCACTGCATGCATGCATTACTTGATATTTAGCAAATTTAGATGTTATGTTTGTTACAAAA
>NW_019391347.1:0-1589 GCF_000671375.1 Centruroides sculpturatus
TGTCGATTCCGTGTGACATGTCCGAACATGTAAGCTGAACAATAGTGTGGGGGGAGTGAGTAATCAAGAGTTGCCTGGCACTCAAACAAAAGATGATTCGACGAGATTTGAAAATCGCGTAACTCTGGGTTCGCATAAGTCGGGGTAGTGTAAGTCGAGGTATTACTGTATATTTTTTTGCATCGCTTTGTTATAAAAATTATAAATTTTGGTGTTTAAAGTAAGAAACAAAAGTGAAGTACTGTTAACTGGAATATCTATATTTATTATCAAGTGTAAATTCAAAATTGTTTTAATACATATTTAAAACTATTATAACCAGAAATTATATATACTTTACAATAGCGTATACTTTAAATTAAAGTGTATTTTATTGTACCTCAAATCAATAGTCTTGCCCCTGTACATCATACTTTTCCCAATAACAGAAGAGTTGTGCCAGTCATCTATCTAACTCCTTTTGGGGAAAAATTTTTGAATTGAAATAATGTGACTTCCAGTGCAGAGCAGAGCAGACCGGAAGTTCATATTTAATTAATTGGGCCTCCTGTCCCTATGCTTTCCATATCTGCTCTTGACTTTCATCTGTCTAACTCCATTCTTCAGATTAAGAAAGGACAGACAGACAGATCAGCTACCTGTCTGTCCTTTCCTTCTGATATTTATAGGTATAGAATTTTTTCAAATTGCAACACAATAGCTTTTTGCACTGTGATAACAAGTACTGTAATTGTCTACTTTTTATGTAACTTCTACTGCGTCCTTTAAATAAAAGGACCCACAGACAGGCAGCTGATCTGTCTGTCTGTGGGTCCTTTTATTTAAAGGACGCAGTAGAAGTTACATAAAAAGTAGACAATTACAGTACTTGTTATCACAGTGCAAAAAGCTATTGTGTTGCAATTTGAAAAAATTCTATACCTATAAATATCAGAAGGAAAGGACAGACAGGTAGCTGATCTGTCTGTCTGTCCTTTCTTAATCTGAAGAATGGAGTTAGACAGATGAAAGTCAAGAGCAGATATGGAAAGCATAGGGACAGGAGGCCCAATTAATTAAATATGAACTTCCGGTCTGCTCTGCTCTGCACTGGAAGTCACATTATTTCAATTCAAAAATTTTTCCCCAAAAGGAGTTAGATAGATGACTGGCACAACTCTTCTGTTATTGGGAAAAGTATGATGTACAGGGGCAAGACTATTGATTTGAGGTACAATAAAATACACTTTAATTTAAAGTATACGCTATTGTAAAGTATATATAATTTCTGGTTATAATAGTTTTAAATATGTATTAAAACAATTTTGAATTTACACTTGATAATAAATATAGATATTCCAGTTAACAGTACTTCACTTTTGTTTCTTACTTTAAACACCAAAATTTATAATTTTTATAACAAAGCGATGCAAAAAAATATACAGTAATACCTCGACTTACACTACCCCGACTTATGCGAACCCAGAGTTACGCGATTTTCAAATCTCGTCGAATCATCTTTTGTTTGAGTGCCAGGCAACTCTTGATTACTCACTCCCCCCACACTATTGTTCAGCTTACATGTTCGGACATGTCACACGGAATCGACA
>NW_019391348.1:0-1567 GCF_000671375.1 Centruroides sculpturatus
ATTCTCATTATTTGTTGAAATTTTAAATTTTATTTTTCAAGAATCAGTGATTCCAGATAATCCAGACTTAAATATATCTGAAATAATTGTAGAGAGAGAAATATTTCATTATTATTGGCTTAAATAAAACCTATATTTAATTCCTTTTTTAAAATGTTATATAAACAAAATACTTTTATATTTATTTTTTTATTTAAAAAATTTTGACTTATAATAATCTATTTTCATGACAAAATAACAACATTACATCAATAAAAGTGTATAAATCGTATGCAAAATTTGAAATTTTAACGGAGCACAAAGATAAATTATGTGGTCGTAAATTAAACTTAAAGAAGAAATTGAACTTATTAATTTTGAACAGAATCTAAAATATAATCTGTACAACGTTTGTTACAATTTCTAAGAACTTTCATTTTAATAAATCTGGACAATGCTACAAATCAAACAATTTATATCTTAATTGAACAATAATATTTTAAGTGGTAAATAGATGCGAAATTGCCCTTGAAAAGTTACTGGAGGATTTTAATAAAACAACCAAGTCGTTGGCCACAGGAAAATATTTATCTTACACATTTATTTTATTATTATTCACTTAATCAAAAGGGAACTACATTCGGAACAGGAAGATTGTTTTATTCTAAAATGTCTTATTAGATTGGTAGATAACATATGGAGGGAAATTACGATATATTGTCGGTAAGTATCAATGTTATATTTCTAGCATTAATATTATCTTCTAACATATGAGAGTATATCGATCGACAAAACAGAAAATTTAATTCTTAAAGTTTTAAAATTGCATGGAGTGCTTTATTAAAAAAATATATTTTGTTTATTAATTGAATTAAATTTTTTAAGTCGGGCCATAAAAGGTACTACATATATTTTATGACTTTTATAGCTTCTAAAAACAAAACTATTGATGTTAACCATTCGTTATAACTGTCATTTGAATAAGATTTATTGAATTTTATAATGATTCAAAAGAAAAAAACAAGTGTTGTTAATATTTTTGACTTTTATTTGTATCACGTCGCAACATAGCTTTTACTACAGATCTATGCCATATTATTCTTAATTTTCATTTTGTTTGATCATATTGCTTTCCATTTTCACTCATAACTAATTATACAGAGAAAGCTATTTATAATCAAAGTAACTTTTGTCAAATTAAACTTGATTTAAAATTTTTATTAAAAAATAAAAAAATTATTTCATTATTCTTATTCCATTTACATTTATCAAAGTAAACTAGAACTTGTAATTAAATAAATCTAAATTTATCAAAACTAAAAATGGAACGTTTTAGATAATTTTGATATAAATTTCAAGTTATCAGATTTATTCGAATTCTGAGATAATAATTGAGGTTATCAACTGGAACTGCATTAGACTTTATCAACTTAAAAATCAAAGGAAATGACATGCTTTTATGTATGTATACTTGTAATTCATCACACATTATCTATTTATTTACAGAATATTTAATATTGGTCATGATATTAATATTAATTAATATTCAATATCATTATATACTTATTTTCAAATAATCAAATTTTGT
>NW_019391349.1:0-1561 GCF_000671375.1 Centruroides sculpturatus
ATATATATTTTCTTACAGGTCATAACTAGCACAATGGATGCTCTTCAGTCTGTATTTAGTTCTTCCTTTTTGAAAGGAAATGGTGTTCCACCTTCTCATCCACCAGATGTAACCGCATTACATAGTACAGCTTTAACAGCATGGAGCTTATTACTCACTGTTCTGTCTATGAATCAAATTCTTGCTTTAACAAAAAGGTAAATATCATTTAGTTATTAGAAATTTTCAAATATAGACCATTTATATTTTAATTAATTAATATTATACAGATTTGTTTCTGTGTATCTACACAGAAACAAAGCTTCTGTTAAATGTGATTTACTATAAAAATTGAAAATTCATTTTTTTATCTTATAATATAAAACCAACTGTACTGGATTTTAAGTTTTATTAAGAGATTATGATCATTATGAATTTTTAATTTGTGAAATTTTAATATAATTGAAAGTTTTTTTTGTTCAAAATCTTAAAAATTTCAGATGTTTTACTTTTAGACTTTATAAGTTCAGCTTTGTCTGTAGTGTCAAATAAAACATCTTTGAAGTTTATTATCATGTTTTTACAGTATTTTAAGCATATAGCAAAGAAATAAAACAAGTAATTGATACAAAGTAATTTTCTAATAAAACTGAGAAAAAATTATGGAATCAGTTCATTTTAAAGACACGTTTTGCAGTTTTTTAAGCATGTAGCAAATAAACAAAACAAACAATTAATACAAAAGAGTTTAATAACATTCAAACTTTTCGTTGTTAAGTTGTTATTTCAATTGTTTAAGTATGACTTAAACAATTGAAATAACAACTTAACAACGAAAAGTTTGAATGTTATTAAACTCTTTTGTATTAATTGTTTGTTTTGTTTATTTGCTACATGCTTAAAAAACTGCAAAACGTGTCTTTAAAATGAACTGATTCCATAATTTTTTCTCAGTTTTATTAGAAAATTACTTTGTATCAATTACTTGTTTTATTTCTTTGCTATATGCTTAAAATACTGTAAAAACATGATAATAAACTTCAAAGATGTTTTATTTGACACTACAGACAAAGCTGAACTTATAAAGTCTAAAAGTAAAACATCTGAAATTTTTAAGATTTTGAACAAAAAAAACTTTCAATTATATTAAAATTTCACAAATTAAAAATTCATAATGATCATAATCTCTTAATAAAACTTAAAATCCAGTACAGTTGGTTTTATATTATAAGATAAAAAAATGAATTTTCAATTTTTATAGTAAATCACATTTAACAGAAGCTTTGTTTCTGTGTAGATACACAGAAACAAATCTGTATAATATTAATTAATTAAAATATAAATGGTCTATATTTGAAAATTTCTAATAACTAAATGATATTTACCTTTTTGTTAAAGCAAGAATTTGATTCATAGACAGAACAGTGAGTAATAAGCTCCATGCTGTTAAAGCTGTACTATGTAATGCGGTTACATCTGGTGGATGAGAAGGTGGAACACCATTTCCTTTCAAAAAGGAAGAACTAAATACAGACTGAAGAGCATCCATTGTGCTAGTTATGACCTGTAAGAAAATATATAT
>NW_019391350.1:0-1566 GCF_000671375.1 Centruroides sculpturatus
TGAATAAGTTTTAGCTGTTCTTGATCCAATTGTATGCTTGCAAATGGGATATTATACCCTAATAATACAATTTTAAAATAAAAAAAAAGATAAGTATTTGATGAAAAAGTTAAAAATAATCTAATTAATCAGTGATTATCGTTGTTATTCGCAGATAAAGTCGAACACCATAGAACATCTGCATAGAAACAATTCCAGATGTCACGCATTTAAACAATAGAAAACACGAAGAAGGAGACGGTTAGATCTGTAATTTTAAGTTATAACCGAAAATAATTCTCTCGATAGAGCTTTTAATTTTCAAGTAAAGGCATTTAAAATCAATGAAATCATTACCTTTCAAGCTTACAAGTTGTTTTAATAAAAGTAACGGTAAGTAGAAAGAAAATTAATTAAAGTTTAATCTTATAAATTAATTATTAGAAATAAATATATATTGTGTTATTTTATTAACCATTTAGTAATAGGAATTTATGTGTATATTTTAAGAAAACTGTTGGTTAATTCGTCAGTACGTTCGATTATACTGCAATAAATATAACAATTGAACTTTGATACGAAAGCAATTATTTATGAACTTAATTTACACTTCGTGTGACTCGCCTACCGACGATCTATGCTCAATTTGGTCCTTCAATCGAAAAGTTTGGACACCGTTGCAAAGATAATTTTAGGGAAATGTAATTAAATTAAAATGATAGATTTCCATATAATTCGTTAAATATAGATTATGTTATATAAAAGAATAAATACTACGTCATTCTGTAAAGAATAATGCAGTATTTGCAGTTTCATTATAAAATGAAATTGTATAATATACTGCATTTTAATTTATTGATGTTTATTTTTTTTACTAATAACTGATTTATAGTATATTAAAGTTATTGTGTTAGTCTTTGAGCTCATTATTGTATATATTTATGATGTTTATTTGAATTTTTGTATAAATAACTAGGTAAGTTGAATAATTTATGTACAGTATAACAATTACTATCGATTTTAGTCTTGATTTTTAACTTCGGTTCGATTTTAACTTTTAACCTCTTCCTCCTCTTTCTCCTCCTCCTCCTCTTTCTCCTTTTCCTTCAGGAAGGAAAATCTATAGGCCAACCGCGGTTCCGTTATATTACTATATTACCTTGTTCCTCGTTTTAAATTTTAAGTTCCCTTTGGCACCTTTAACGACCTTCCACCCTGTCCAGAGAACAATATGTCAATGGTTTTGTTCTTGCATTTCACTTCTATACTAAATTATACACTGGGTTATAAGCCTGCGTGTGTTCGGGTATCCAGCTGTAGGTTTAAAAAAAACGCCTCTGGCTATCCCATTTTCGATATTGTTACACTTCAGTCAATAGAAATTTCATATTTATGTTCACAAAATTTATAATTATTATATTTTAAATATATAGATTTATCGATTATTTACATTGAAACTGAAATGAATTATCTTTTCGAATGGAAAGTAGCGAGAGAACCAATTCTTATCTAATTTAAATTCGAAATCTTACCATTTATCATAGTCAAAATGTTCAATTTTCTTTATACAAATTGAATTTTAAATTG
>NW_019391351.1:0-1566 GCF_000671375.1 Centruroides sculpturatus
TCCTCATCTTCTATCTCATCTGTCAGATTCAAATGGGAATTTCTTACAAATTTTTATAACTTTACGGACTTTTCCTTGATTAAATCATTCTTAATTAGTTTATAAATGTTTTAATTCAGTCATTCTTACAAGAAATTAAGGCGTAGTGATATGAATCAATGTTCAAAGTTCGTTATCCACGTGGAATTTTTCATTGCCAATGTCATAGATAAAGAAAGGGCATCAAAATCACTAAATTTATGAAAAATAATTGATTAAAGCTCTTACCTTTAGCTTATTATCTTTGTTAAAGAACTTTGATACCTTCGAGACTTTAATTGTTTATTCTCTATTTAATTGGACTTAGTGAACAGACGGTCATAGATTATCTTATGAAAAATATTATCATCCTTTCTATATATATACATTATCTTAATTGTTTTTTGACTCATTAGAGAAAATTTCTTTCTTATCAATATGTAAAAATATATCAAAAGAAAATTAAATTCCCCCCACTTCTTTAATCTATCTTCTAAGAAATCTAAGTTCAACAATAAAAATTTAAAGGAATTTAAATGGCATTTTGTAGACTAATTAAATGATTCATCTGTAAGCTAAGTTTAAATTATATAAAGGGTAAACGAAAAGACAGTTAACCGCTGTTTAGTTTAGGAATGCATTTCGTTTAACTGACTTTTGAACCATCCTGTTTAAAATTAATTCAAAATAACGACGTTTCTATCGATTAAATGATGTTAATTTGATATAAAATTACTTAAAATTTATTAATTTTTGGTACATTTAACAAAAGTGCGTAATTAAATTAATGTTTCCCACTTGTGGTTCAGTGGATGAAACCACTGAACACTGGAGATCGCGGGTTCGTGCCTCACCAAGGAATTCATTGGTGAGGCCATGTGTCCATCAATGCCACGTGGAATTTTCCGGACTATCTCCACGTGTTTAACACCTAAAAGGGAGCCAGTTTCTCATTGAATTCCTATTGGCAGATGGCCCAAGTGTTATGTTGACTTATTCCATTAAACCAATCTTAAATTAATGCTATATCATTTTGATGATGTCACACCTGTATTTCTATTGATAAATATAAACATATATATTAATTGAAGTGATGATAATGTTGTCCTTCGATCTTAGATAAAAAGTTGGAGGCGTAGATATCAATTAAATATTTTTAAATCACATTCGCCGTTAACTGAAAACATAACATTAAGAAATTGTTCCTAAAATAATTTATTATATAAATATACTATTGCATCACCCACTATTCATTATTATTAAATATTATAAAGATTTTTTAATGATAAATAACGTTCATCATCAACTCAATTTTGTTAAGTTTACGTTTAAGAAGTCCAAAATTTCGTAATGTTTATATAATTTAATTAATTTTCGATTTCTATAATGTCACCTTATAAGATATTTAAGGAAAAGAAATATATAATAAGTTTTGTATATAAAATTCAATCTTTCATCCCCTATCTACAATTGATGACATTATCGCGATAATTATTCTGTTTATGGAACATTATCGACAGTCAAAAGTTGAAATTAATTCTAAATTAA
>NW_019391352.1:0-1559 GCF_000671375.1 Centruroides sculpturatus
ATTTAGTAAAAACGAATGTGTTATTTCTATCCGGAAAATAAATGTGATTTACTGAGGAAATGGTGATTGCATTCACTAAAAATATTTATTTTATTATGTTAGAACCACTTATTTATTTAGGAATTTCTGTTTAATTTATTACCAAAGTATTTATTTCTAAATAATAAAATTTTGAATTGTGAGTCGTCTTTAAATAATCCATTAAATTTAAAAGTTATTCAAATATCGCTCATTTTATAATTATATAAATATTAAAAAATTAAAAATTTTGATTGTAAAATTTGCTTTTAAACATGGATAATTGAAAACAATAATTAGCTTATAACTAAAGTAATACAATTTTATTTATCAATAAAGAATTTGAATATAAACGTGTCCTATGTGCTTTCCAACTCTAAATTTAAATATGAAATATTATGAATTAAGTTGTTATTTTTTTATTAATCTTTTCAATTCTATCGTGTTTTAATAATGCGATAAGTATTACATTCAGTAAATTTGCAATTTTATATGCTTTACAAAAATTTTTACATAAAATTTGACAAGGACTGAACAAGGACATTTTTTTTATAATAGATAATTAAATGAGATAAGCGAGTGAAAGACATTCATAAATGTAGTTTTTGTTGAGTAACAAATTAGTTGCATCACATTTTACATTGTTTATGATAGTCAATGGATTACAAAGAATGCATTTATTTATTGTCATATATAAAATAAAAAATAAAAGTTTAATTAAAATTAATATATCATAAAATCATAAAACGAAATACTCACTCCTTTCAAAAGTCATTTATAATATATAAATTATAGATACGATAGTCGTTTTCAATGTTTCTTGTGCAGGAATAAATAAAATTACTTGTTTTCTAACGTCGTAGTATAATATATCTAATTTATATTTTTTTTACCACTAATCTTACAATATTTATAGTCCTTTTTTTTCGGGTCTTGCTAAGACGTAAATAACTTTCTTTGATTGTAACTTATTTATTATCTAGAGAATTCAAAATATAATCACAAAACAAAACAGTGTATTCATAATTATATAAAAACTAATTGAATTATATCATAGAGTTAAGTGTAACTGAATGTCATAATAATACTATTTTATTTGTATCAAATATCAATAATAATGTATTTTATGCGTAGCGTATAGCAGGGATGGTGAAATTTTTTGAGGCGGTGTGCCATGTAATGTGCATAATTATGTTTATGCCGACCAAAGTATATTAAACTTCGAATAACGATATTTAAAGAAATAAAACAAATATGCTTTAATTAGAATAAATATAAAAAAGCTGACTGAAAAAAATGATCAGGCGGTAAACCGACCGATTGAAAAAAGACAGGTGATAAAGTGAAATCGTATGATACGTTACGTGCCACCCAGGGATGGTGAACCTATGGCACGCATGCCATAGGTTCACCACCTCTGGTATGTAGCATGTAATCAATAATATGAAAAAAAGTCAAATTATTTATTTCTTTATTTTTAATAAATACTGTACCACTAAAGATCAATAATAGTAATTAGATAATTACGTAAGATAATACAT
>NW_019391353.1:0-1683 GCF_000671375.1 Centruroides sculpturatus
AAAAAAATCACAATCATAAATGGGGTCGTGAATAAAGAAAGTTTAAGAAGCCCTGATCTAGCTTGTAGAATCGAGTTCGTTCTCAAATTTTGTTCGGTCGATTTTCGTCAAACTTTGTTATTTTACATAGTATGAAATGAGGAAATTAAAAATGTAATAAAAATTGGGATCCATAATTTTGTTTTCGAGATACAGTGGGATCAAAGTGATAATGTCCAAAGTCACTAGCACGAGCGCGCGCAACTTTTTTTTTTCTATTCTTTTTATGCTAGAGGTGAAGTCACCACCTCGGTAACGGCAAGTGATCGTCGTAGATGGTCACTTCCGAAACTATATTATTGACTTGCTAGCGCTTCGATTCTATTCTTAGTTCGTGTCAGACAGAAAACGAACGAGTAAAAGTTTTAAATCGTTTTGGTAAGCGATAAACTTTTAATTTAAGTTTAAGTTTATTTTTCATTTGTCTCACTTTAACAAAATATAATTCAAATTTGCTTTTATATTAATAAAACATTATAAATTAAATATAAAAATAAAAATATTTTAAAAAATTTCTTAAATATAAATCTTGATAGTGTTTGCCGTGTCCGTAGGGAGAGAGGCTTTTGATTGAAATACAGTAGAGCGTCGATTTTCCGAAAGTCAATCATCCGAAACGTCAATCATCCGAAAGAATTTCAGTCCGCAAATTTAAATTTTCGCCAGTGCTGTGGCGCTTCAATCTTTCGCCATGTCTTGGGCTACTCAAATATTTTACGTTTTTGATACTAAATTAACATCTGAAGTATAATTTTTATTATTTTTATGTTTTTCAATATATTTATTTTGTTTGTACGAAATAAAAAAATAATTTTTAACAATACAATAGTCTTTGTTAGGCTTAACATCGACGAAAATTCAACGCGAAGCGACACGCAACGGAGAAAAATTTCGACATCGGATAAGTTAAACTATTTTTTCATACGTAAATCAGTTATCCGGACAAACCCAGTCCCCAATTGATTTGGAAAATCGACGCTCTACTGTATATCAAAACTGGATCAGAATATTTTAGTTTGCACAGAGCTCAGACAAAATGATTAACCACAACTTATAACCGACATATCAAGTAATCTGGTGCCATCCCCCAAACTGTGACTCTGTATGTAATTCTCAATTCAATACAAAATACCATATAATTATTTTATATTAAGTTTTTAAGACAGGGAATGCCAATGTTAATAATTCCAACAAATCAAGCTTCTGCTGTCATCAAACATTCAATTTGATAGGTCCAGCAAATTTATCATCTATAAAAATTTCAAAGAAGCTTGTGTAGACTGTCTAATTATTTTTTATTGTTTATATAATGATTAATGTAATCAACATTGGATTTTATTTTTAAATAGTAAATAACTGCACTTGTTTATGTTTATTTGAAATTATTTGCCTTAACATAGCAACATAAAGTTGATAATACATTTACCTTAGCTGGTTGTAGGCTGTTTATGTCTGGATCAGCTTAAGTAATTATAATACAGTACATTCTGGTTAATTGGAATCACTATTTATTTGGGACATACATTGAAAGACAGAAATAAAAGAGATAATACAAGGCAAATTTACTTCACTTATTTGGGATATTCCTCCACTTTATCAGGACAACATATGCAGCAAACAGGTGTTAAATTAAAACCAGAATAT
>NW_019391354.1:0-1592 GCF_000671375.1 Centruroides sculpturatus
AAACGAGGTCTACGAAAGTTTTAATCGACTAAGAATATGGGAGAAAACGAACGCCAAGGCCGAAAGCCGCCATACGTTTAGGCATAAATAACGCGGACAATTATAGTAATTACTTTAAAAATCCATAACTTATTATTTCGATAGCCATTTTGGTACGTCGGTTCTCTTTCTACAGACGCTTCCGGTAAAAGCCCCCGACGTCATTATAAATTTTATTACGAGTGGCGAATTTAGTAATTAAAAAATTAAGTTTAGTTTTCGATAAGGAGATTAGTCGGAAGTATTGGCGACTTTGGCGCCAATCGTTAAGAACGATGGAACAAAACGACATAGGCCTACATAGACAACCGACATAACGACATACCTGTCATTTAGTCCATAAGAGCTTAGTCAAGGAACTTACCTTAATCTCTTAACGTTTTATTAATTATAAAAAATGTCTTCCAAACAAAGTCTTTTATTATTGTTTAAAAGAAATTTTAGTATAAAACTTTATTTCCTTTCTTACAAACTTATTTACAAACTTATTATCTTTCGCGTAACAAAAAACTTGCAACGAATTACGTGACTGGACAAAACTCTTTAGTTTTAACTTCTACTCCTAATACGAAGGCAATTAAATCAAAAAAATGTGTCCAAAGCTCGGCCGGAGAAAAGGAAACGAAATATTACTAAAAAGTTACCTGAAGAAGAAAATTTTCCCGATAACTGTCGTGATGATGAAGAAGACTGTCCACGCCTATATTGCCACGATCTTTTTTCCCCATCCAACCTGGAGAAGACTGGTTACGGTGCTTAAATTGTTTCCGTTGGGCTCACGCTTCTTGCGCTGACGTTTCTAAAAGAACCGAGCGTTTCATTTGTCAACTTGGTCAGTAATTTTATAGTTTTTACGCGTATGTCATTTTGTCCGTATTTCCCCTACTTTGTACGCGCGAATAAAAGGTTACTTTTACTTATTAGTAAATGTTTACGCTTTTAAGTAAATACTGGCCACACTACCGAAATGGCGTGGCTAGGCGAAAATCCAGCCAACGCGGGCGTTTGCCAATGTTTTAAAAAATACAGAATATCGTTAAACGAGTGGCCAGTTCCCGCTGTTAANTAACTGTCGTGATGATGAAGAAGACTGTCCACGCCTATATTGCCACGATCTTTTTTCCCCATCCAACCTGGAGAAGACTGGTTACGGTGCTTAAATTGTTTCCGTTGGGCTCACGCTTCTTGCGCTGACGTTTCTAAAAGAACCCAGCGTTTCATTTGTCAACTTGGTCAGTAATTTTATAGTTTTTACGCGTGTCATTTTGTCCATAGTGGATAATCTCCATTAAACTAACAATATTTTTTTTCCTATTATTTTAATATTGTAAATGTTTAGTATATTTCGTAGGTAAAGAACCAAAGATGATTGGTGTAGAATATGGCAGTGCTGTGATTTACCAATAAAGAGTTATGAACCTAAAATAAAACCGTATGTCATTTTGTCCGTATTTCCCGTACTTTGTACGCGCGAATAAAAGGTTACTTTTACTTATTAGTAAATGTTTACGCTTTTAAGTAAATACTGACCACACTACCGAAATGGCGTGGCT
>NW_019391355.1:0-1578 GCF_000671375.1 Centruroides sculpturatus
TTACAAATACGTGAGCCATTCACAGCCCAGCACATGTATTTGTAAAATCTAAGTGACTCGTACAATATGGAATTCATATAACACGGAATTATCTACAGTGTTATAGGGGGGGTTACTGTATATGCTAGTTACCTAAAATGCTTATTTAATTATAACAAATTAATTCCTAAAAATATATTCAAATAAATTCAGTTATTAATTTCTAAAATGGAAACTGGTATTTCCAATTATATATTAACTTATTATATAAATAGATTTTTTAAATAAAAAGGCATGAAATTTAATAAGTTATTAGAATGATAAAGTTATATGGGGTTATGAATGATAATATGCTTTTATAAAAACTTTTTAACTAGTTAAAACCAATAAAAAGCAAAAGTTATATATTCATTTTAATACTAGTTTTGGTTATACTAATTTTTGAGTTTTTACTGTTTACTATAAATTTTGAAAATTTTGACTTGCTTTGTGTGTTTATAAAGCAAAATTACTGAATATTAAGGATTAAATTGAAATATAATTTTTCAAATATCATATCCTGTGATTCTAAAGTTTAATTTAAAATATATTTGAATGTATATAAATTTAAAAAATTTTACCCTCCTATCAGTATGTTTCGTTGAGAAAATTTAGTCCATAATAGGCCATATTAAATTATTAATTTTAGAACTCAAAGAGAATTACTTTTTGGTACAAGTTTGATTAGTAAAAATTACTTTTTTACAGAATTTATTGATAAAGTTGCCTTTTTTCATTTTACATACATACATATATATACAATAAATAACAGACTCAAAAATCTGGTTTTTGAGTGTGATATTTATTGTTTTGACATCTAGTTACTATTTTTACATATACAAATACAGAGTGAATAGTAAAGTCTTAAGTCATCCAAATAACTTTTGAATGAAGATAGCTAGAGCTTTAGAAGTGAGGTATGATAAAGTTAAAATGCACTAACAGATGAGATTGATGGCAGCAGTCCTAGTGTGAGGTTTGCCAATTGGGTGGAAAGTGTCACATCAGTTGAGCGGTCAGAACAGTCATGTGCACATGGAAAGACTCACCAAGACAGGTTTACCATTTGAAACCGTTTAATAGATATATAAATTTTCTTACAATATCTTATAATGAGGCGTAATGCCTATCCAATGGAGAGAAACAAGTCCTTTCAAAAGATAAAAGTCCAAATGTCCTGATAGTCGTTTAGGTTTGTCCAGCGTAGGTGAAGCGGAGAGAAACAGCCTCGGGGCGCACAGCACAACTCGCAGTGATGATCTCCAATGACTTGGAGCACCTGGGTGGATCTTGAAGAGACAGGCTAGCCAAAACGAATTCTGGGACATCGAATTAGCCTTTACTGTAGAAGGACAGGAGCACAAAATTCCAGGAGAGGTGTGCTATGAACCAAGAATTTCCCATCCTTCAAACACAGTTTTATATGTTTTTCCTTTAAAGTCGCCTTTTCATTGGTCCCGACTCATCATCTGGTGACAATTTGAAACCAATTGGAGGGCACAGGAGAGGTCAGTTTTGCAACTAAATACGATTCCTTTCCAGCCATGTTTCCCTCAACTT
>NW_019391356.1:0-1557 GCF_000671375.1 Centruroides sculpturatus
TCATAAGGTATGAAAGTAAAAGAAAGAAAAAGAAAAAAAATTTCTAATTTATTGTATTTTTGCAATGTAAAAACGCATTTGGAAAATAAAAGGAGGAAATAGTTTTAATCTTATTCTTGACATAATCAGTGAGTCTTGTACATAAAGATAACAGGTTGCACCCCTGAGAACCATACAATATACAGGTTAACTGCGCAGAAAACAACGGCAAAGTGTACATGATCCGCATCTTCAATTCTTCTCATTCATTTCCACGCTCGATGATTCTGAATGGATATCGCGCCGATCACGTGACTGGAATTTTAAATTTGAATTTTCTCATTAAATCTTACTGTGACAATATAACAGAGCAATTGCTGATTACGAGCGGCCTATTTTTTTTTCTTTCTTTTTGTTATTGTTATCCTCTCTGTTGAAATAAGGATTAAAGTGATCATTAACAATCTGTGGGCCTTCAAGCGCGTATCTGATGCAATATTGTATCACTTATACGTGTTTTTTAAAAGCAATTTTTAAATCAAACCATTAACAGCCTCGAAGAAAAATGTGAGTGTAATAATTACAGAAAAAAAATACGAGTGTGATTATTGAAACAAACTACTCTCTTTTATTTAAATATGAAGATAATAAATATCTGGCCCGAAGCACTCTTTTTTTTTTTCTCCTTCTTTCTTATTCTTTTCTTTATTTTTGTCTAGAAAGCAAGAGAGAAGTGGAAGAAGGATAGGAAAGGAAAGTTAGGAAAGAACCCACTCGCTTTTAATGATGAAAAATACTTCTTAATCTGTTGAATATTTATAGAAAACTTCGTAATAAATAACAATTGTTGTCTCGAAAGAGAATTACGTAATCGAAAGATTTTGATTTCTATTCTTTCATTTTCCTACTTATCTTTTTTTTTTCTAATCTTTAAATTGAACAGAGTTAAAACATCGCGTTGAATTTTAAAACATATATATGTATATATAACATATTTCTCTTCCATAAAATAAATAAATAAATAAGTAAAAAGAGAGAGAGAGAGAGAGATTCTATAGTAATTCTTGATTTTATCTTTAATGCTGTTCATGAAAATATTCTCTATACATATATTTCGGATTTCATGTCTTTATTAAAGTAATAAAATTTGTTTATTGGTTTAAAATTGGATGATAAATCCTTTTTAAAAAGGAAATTGCTGCCGGACTAGAGATTCATATGCGGTTCTTTGCAATAGAAAATTCTGATACGTCGCATTATTATGTAAACCTTCATTCTTTCTAGTATGACTTTTATGTTTTTTAACTTGAAAATATATAACTGTTTACATATCTTACTCAACGTTTTCGGATCTTCGGTTATTTTTCTGCTTGTTGACATTTCGTAAATTTTTATATTTTATCTTCACTCGCTTCGATCTTTTCTCAGTTTTATCTGTATATTATTTTAATATAATGGCACATTTGTATTTTCATATCATTTATACGCCTACATTTTATCGTTTCATTTTTATTTTATACTAAAATTTCTTCACTGATATATTTTCTATTTGCTTTTCCTTCAAATGCCTTTATATTG
>NW_019391357.1:0-1555 GCF_000671375.1 Centruroides sculpturatus
ATGTAATACAAAATTTATATAGTAGTAATTATAAGTAGTAATTTATATAGTAGTAAAATAGTAGTAATCCAGAACACATTATCCATTGATGAAGTATCAATTTTTATAAAATTCATCACAACATATAAAATGGGATTATAGAATACATAAGATAGTAATTTATAAGGTTTTTCAATATCAATTCATTATGCTTTCATATTTATTTACTATTTATAATTGACAACTAGAGACAGAAATATTCACATTAGTAATAATAACAACTTTTAAAATGAAATCTATTCATTTATTTCTATAACTTTAAAAATGGTGGGATTAGATACTTTTCTAAAATCTTAGAAAGTCAATCACAGATCTTTTGAGAAATGGCATAACTATTACACACACAAATAATAATAGATTGATGTCTACTTTGTGCTCCTGATTATTACTTTCCTTTTGATATCAGTTTAAGAACACCATTATGTCAAAAAGCTTAACCATGATCTTCCGTATAGTTGCATGACATATCACTGAAAGAACTGTTTTGCAACTTTGAAGTGTTGCAACATAGTTTTTGTAGTTTTGTCTCTCTTTACAATTGTTTGTATTCTAAACCTGTAGGCATTGTAAGTTATTTAATACTCATTTACAACTAATGGAATATCTATATGAAAGTTGACAATGTATGACATTTTTCAAATGATTCTGTTTGCAGCTTTGATCTAGCTTTATCTTTTATTAATTGATAACCTATGTAAATTATTCCATGTTTATGGTTTAGGAATTAGTAGTATGAATAATGCAAGGCAAGCTCCTTGCTTGGATGCATTTATTTTTCCTAAAAATATTGATTGGAGCTTGATATTGCTCTTACAAATCTGTATCTATCTCTTGCTGATGCTGAATTCCTGCTTCTTTCTTGCCAATTATGTATTGCTCTTCAGTTCTAAATTTTTAAGTTAAAATTTAATGAATAAATAACATTAAAATTTGTATTAGTGACATCATAAAACAGATATTCAAAACAAAGATTCTGTAAAGACAGATTTTGATTTTTTTATATTTTGAGAATGAATTTGTCAAGATTTTTAAGATAATAAAATAGAAAATAACAATAATAAAAATTTTCTATTATAATTAAATTATAATATATACAAGGATATATAATAAAATTACATATGATAAAAAAGATGCTGTATGTAATTCGTTTATTATTTAACACAATTCATTCAAAATCTCCATTAACATAATTAAACATATACATTATGTTTTATTCTTCTTAAAGGCATACTATTTAATCCAATCACAGGAACATTCTCTATAATCTGAATCAGAATGGTTAAATTGTCAATCATGTTGAAATACATTGAAATAAAGTCATTTTGATAACACATATGGGAAATAAAACAAGTAAACAAATGAAATTCTAAACAGCTTTTCCAAAAGTATGAAATTTTATTTTATACAAAATGATACAATTTCTATGGTGGACCATATCCAACCACTGAATCTACGAATCTTCATTTTCAATTATTACAGACTGTTGAATTTTCTTCCAAGATTCATAAAATTTTAC
>NW_019391358.1:0-1558 GCF_000671375.1 Centruroides sculpturatus
TGATGAATCAATCAGTCAGTCAGTCAGTCAGGACAATTAATTTTATATAATTAGATAATACCGAATTTTGTCCCAGTTTTCGACGTTTCCAAGTTCCCTTAGTCAAAAATATAAAAATCTTGTAGAGTAATTTTTGACCGATGACCATACTTCCCCTCTGTTATATAACAGAGTAGGGAAAGTAAAAACGAAAACAATCTGTAAAATTCACTTTTATTTTCAGTAATTCTACTTTTCTTACCAAGTTAGAATGTAATACATAATATTTAAATTTACTTACCTACTGAAGGTGAAAGAAATATAGTAATGATTATATGATTAAACACCAAATAATTCATTATAAAAAATTTCATTGCACAAATCCATTTCGTGTTTTCGTTAGTGTTGACATTCATGAATTCCTTTATAGATGTATTGACAGAGACCGAGAAGAATTTATTTAAAATTTTGACTGAAAATACAAAATTACTTTAATTATTAATTAGAAGATATAACTCAATACAAGACAACAAAGTAAACACATTCAAATTTGAATTTATTAAAATTAAACATTTGTTTAACGTAAAAGAAATAAATGTTATTTTAATTGTATAGTGTGCATATTTTAACTTTGAGAAAAGTGAATAAGTGAAATTACAACAAAAATTATATCAAGTATTGTTTATCATTATATGATTTTAAAAATGCCTTCTGATTTGACGTATGTATTTAAGCTTTTTGTTTATTGAGGAAAAGATCCATAATATAGGCTTGATTATTATACATAGATCGCCATGTTACGAGACTCAACTGGACCTAACAATGTGGAAAATTTAAGGAAAAACGGTATTTATCTGAAACATAAGAGGTGAGTTCACCAGATAACCTTATACTTTCAGCAATCCCTTCACCAGTTTCAATAGTTTAAATTTAATTTTCAGTAAATATTGCTCAAATCATTCTGTAATTTTCTGTGAATTTTCTAAATATCCAATCTTAAGATAATTGTAAATAGATTATAGTTTCAACATTTCAAGATATAAACCAATGATACCCAAAGTGATCTATGTCGATTCCTAGGGGTCGATTCCGAACTGCAAAGAGTGTATGTGAGCAAAAACAAAAAGTGGAGGTTCATAACATGTAAATGGGATTCCACGAGCATGGATCTTATTTAAGCAGGTTGTGACTGAAATTTTGGTTTTCCATAAATGGAATAATTCACATAACACAGATAGTACCTATATGCCGGTAAATACTTATATAATACTTTCTTATCATAAACTTATATATTACCTATAAAGTAAAAATTTTTAAAACATAAATATTTATGAAACATGATGAAGATTTTGAGCTAGATTGGGATAATTTTATGATGCCACGCTTTAATAGTGGGAAAATTCTAGATCTATGATGAGATCATTCTCTGTGGACAGGTCAAATCAACAACTTATTTGTTTTGAATTTTAGTTAATGCTAATTGTTAGAATATTCTCTTGAGTTCAATCAACCTATTTCGTTTTACTTATAAAATTAATGTTATACTTTTGTTATTGAAATTAATGTTATATTTTTATTA
>NW_019391359.1:0-1555 GCF_000671375.1 Centruroides sculpturatus
CATTAAAAAAACCTTAAAAATTAAGTTTTAAATGTCTTATATCGTGTAAAAGGGTGAGATATTCTACAAGTTAAGATGGCCATTAAATTAATAATTAATTTTCCTTAGAATATTTTACAATATGTCAAATAATGCTATACTACTATAATGCTAATAAAGAGGATCCGTTAACGAGGCGCTTTACGAGATTGGCGCTATTTAGGAGTACCCTATATCGAGGTTTAAACATATTCTATTGTCTACTCAAGTAAACTCGATTCCTCTCTTTCATTGAGATATACAAATGAAGATTAGCAGATACGTATCTTAACACTTCACTTGTATTAAGATATAATACATTATTACACCCTAGTATTTGGCTTATGAATTATATCTTAACACATGTGAGAAGCCAAGCAATTTTCTTCTCTTAATAGAAAAATAAAATACTTAACAGTTAAATCAGACAAAGAAGAGATCAGGCGAAGAATAAAAAACGAATTAAATCGGCGAAATTAAGCAAGAGAAAATTGACAAGACAAAAACAAAATAAGTAAATAAATACCAGAGAAAAAATAAGAAGATTCACCATGTTTTTTTTCTGCTGTAATAATTAATTTTATTAGGAGATAAACAAAAGAAAAAAACATGGAAACTGGCGTAAGTAATAACTGTAGGAACAGGAAATTATTACTTAATTAAAATGTGATTTTTTTGATTTTTATAAGTAAAAATTTCAAAGTCGATGTGTCCTTAAGCGATAGAATAAAGATTAATAATCGAAAAGTTATTTACTTTTACAATAAAGAAAAACAATTATAAAAACTTTAAAATAGAGAAATTTTACATGGAAATGAATAAATTAACTTGATTCATCGTTCCTCTCAAGCTAACAAGATTAAATATATGGAATGTTTTTCTTGATTTTTTCCTTTAAAAAAACTGAAGAAATATTATATAAAATTACAGGAGAATTCTCAAAGTTTTTCTTTTTCACTTGGACGATCATCCTTTAAGATAAAGGAAGATTTTCCTTTATCTCGCAAGAACTGTTTTTCATCTTGTTTATCACTGAGGATGTAAGTTTAGAATAAAGGTTAAAGAATTTTCTTTAAAATAAAGGAAAATCATTTATTCTAGAAAAGGATTCTTTATTTTGCAGCAATTGTTTGATATTTTAGAGGATCCAAGTTATTCTCTCGAAGGATTTCATGCTTCAGGATAAAGAAAAAGATTGTTTTACTTTTTAGAACGATTTTTCCTTTAAGTTAAATGATAAAGGACTTAAATTCTCTATCTTTTAAACTTAAAGGATCCGAGTTAAAAGATCAATTCGAAGGAATTCGTATTTATTTCTTATTTTGAAGGAATTGTTCGTTATTTTAGAGGATCCAAATTATTCTCTCGAAGGATTGCCTGCTCTAAGATAAAGGAAAATAATGTTTTACTTTTAAGAAGGACTTTTTCTTTAAGTTAAGAGAGTAACTCGGAGGAATTTTTCTAAAAAAATATAGAACAATTATCTCTTACTTCGTCCTTATTTTCAAATTTGGCATCAGTTCCTACACTTGCCTCT
>NW_019391360.1:0-1549 GCF_000671375.1 Centruroides sculpturatus
AAATTATTGCCACCAGTTTTACTTATTAATTAATGCAGGTACCACATCTATAATCTTTAAACATTGTTCATTAAAAATTTATAGATTAGAATATAATTAATTTACTATAAATTTAATGTCTTACAATGTCTCATTACTTTCTAAACTTCAGTTAATTCTAATATGATTTTATGTTAATGTTTTATGAAAATCTAAGTCTGTATAAATGAATTCAAAATATTATGGTAATAGTTTCCTGTTCCTCTGCACCATTCAACTGAATAAAGAGGAAAAACGCCAAGTATTTTAATAACAACACAGTCTTGTATTCAATAGTTAATTATGGTTTCTTTAATGTATTTATTGAATGAGAATTTTGTAAAGTTTCAAATTTATTTTAATTTAGTGATATTGACGAGAAAAATAAACTAGATTTTGTAAGTGATGAAGAAGAAACAGTTCAAGAAAAGAGACTTCGTATTGCTAAAAAATATTTAGAAGAAATTGAAAAAGAAGGTAAAATTTCTTTCCTAAAACATATTATTTTCTTAATTGTTTTGTTAAATATATACCAGCCTTTTGTTTAATGAAAATTACATAGATTTTATATAGTCTAGGGCATTTTATTAATTTGTTCCTTAACTTTCATTTAACATTTTAAAATCTTGTCACAGTGGAGAAATATTCAGAAACTTGAATATTTTCATTTTTGATAAAATTCAGGTGATGTTAGGTAATATTCAACACTGGCACCACTTACTTAATGATCAAATTTAATTTCTGTGATTATCATTAAGTGAATTGGTCGATAAATGAGGAGCTTAACTGTTTTATTTATTCTGCAATAAGAAAAGATGTAAAGGAAATTCCAACTTGATAACTTTGTTTTAATTTGCATCTCCTTAAATATTACAGAACATAAAAATACAATCAGCAAAAATCATTAAATGCTTTATTAAAAAAATTAAAGTTCATTCATTTAAAAAAAAGTCATTCAAATCAATATTTTAATCATGAAATCTTTCAAAACATGGTAATGGTTTCAGGTCATTAGTGTTATTGTTGGAGTTATTAGCAGGATTATCAGGGAGGCCCAAGTAAGAGAGATGACTGCAAAGAAATGGAAGTATTTGCAGGTGTAGGAATCCTGGGTATAGTTTTTAAGAATTTCATTAGTGTGATCTGCTTTGTAAGTTTCTGTTTTTACTTTCTTGATTGTTATATATAACAGATATGTATGGCAATTGACTAATTGCCATACATATCTGTTAATGGTCCCCAAGATATTTACATTTTTGGACTTAGGACACCTTTGAACATTGAAATGCAAAAAAAAATTTGGGGGTAATTTCTGTTTGTATGGACGTTAGTGTGTGTGTGGGGGGTACAATTTTGTTCACCTTGTTTGAAGCTTAAAAACTCCTGTGTTTTTTGTCAGAAATTTCTGAAATTTTGCAGGAAGATTTTTGTATTAGGGGAATTGATGCTATTAAATTTTGGTATTTAAAGGTCAAGGGGTGGGGGAGATAATGGGGGTCGTGTTTATCTCCAGTAGGATCAGACTTAATGA
>NW_019391361.1:0-1554 GCF_000671375.1 Centruroides sculpturatus
AAAAAAAGAAAAATTGTAAATGCTATTAACTAGTAAAATTGTCATTAAGTTCGATTCTACTAGAGATATTACACGACCCTCTTTATCTCCTCCTCCTCGACCTTTAACCACCAAAATTTAACAGCATCAATGCCTCTAATACATAAACCTCCCTGCAAAATTTCAAAAATTTTCGACTAAAAGCACAAGAGTTATTAAGCTTCAAAGTGGGTGAACAAAATCGTGCCCCCACATGCACAAACATGTATACTTTCCTGTACAATATATATAAGAAAAACCCTAACTTTTTTTTAATATCTCGATGTTTTAAGGGTCTTTGAGTCCAAAGAAAATGTAAAAATTCTGGGGAGATGATCATTTTTTTGACCGGTCGCCATACTTTCTTCTGTTATATACATAGTATAACAGCCAGGAAAATAAAAAATCGAATGTATTAATTACCAAAATTATTTTGATAAAATTGCATTCAGAAACGAAGAATTATTATTATTGAATTTTAATTTCTTTTAATTATTTTATTGTTACGTATTATTATATGCGGGTAGTTCCGGTTAATGCGTTAGTTACGATCCATGAAATTAAGCAAACTTTCCATACAGTGTCTATAGTGATCTTCTCTAGAACTGCGTTATAGCGAAAAAAACAACGTGAAAATTAACTGATTTTTGGGTCGCTATTTACTGTATATATTCGTCTTCATATAATTCTATCTTCAACGTATGATTTAAATTTTTATTCTTATTTTCTACAAACATTTTAAAAGAAATTTTGGTGTAGACATTTCAGAAGTGATAAATTAATCAAAGCAGAATACTTAATAGTTGAGGACGGATGTTTTTATTAGAAAAGAAGAATGTACCGTACAAACTTAATACATCTCGTCACTCGCTTTTAGATAATCCAATTACAGATGTAAGACATTTATGCCTTTGTATACGTTTCAACTTTCATAATACAATAGACTTAACAACTCTTTTCGCAGTTAATCACTGCTTACTATAGGAAGCATGACAATGGATTAAAATCTTTAATTAGATAAATTATAATTTCAATTAATTTTATAAGTGGTGCAAGCACCAGTTATTCTTACATTGTGAAATTATACTAATAATTTCGTTTAGAAATAAAAATAAAGATTCCTGTCCATTTAACTCCTGTGGTGCAATGCCCGGATGAGCATTGCACACTGTGGCACGATTTAAAAATGGCCAAGATCTTTGCTCCCGTCACACAATGTACAAGTTTTAATTCACGTTAACTGCTTCGTTATCCTTGGTCGCGGAACGCTTGAGAGAATCCAGATATTCTTGCTGGGATTCGGCGAGTACTCGTGCTAAAATATCAGAATCTTCCCAGTCGGTAAGCCCAAAAATGCAAGGTGGTAATCTGTTCATAAAGCTAGCAGTTTCAATGAGTGAAAATTCATCTTCCATTAAAATAGATTGATCTGCCGAAGCAGAAGCTGTGGTAGTGGCCATTGCATTTTCATCACGATTATTTAAATTGAAAGCTTCATTATTCAATCCTGAATTGCTTGCTTTAGGACTGGATACT
>NW_019391362.1:0-1540 GCF_000671375.1 Centruroides sculpturatus
TATGAAATTGGAGCGAGAGCGCACTCAGAGCTAGCTTCTATTCCTGCAGAAAGGTGGGACATTGGAAAAGAAACTGTTGTGGCTGTCAGCCATATTTTAGTTTGTATATAGTTTGTAAGTTCTTTACTTCTTTTCTATTTTCTTCTTTTGTTTCTACTTTCTTACTTCCTTCCATTGTCTCAAAGCAATTTCTACATAAACCATTACTGCTTGAGAGGGGAGATTACCCTTTCTAAGAACCGAGAGTTGAACAAAGAAGGAATGGATTAAGACTTCCCCAAATTTGGGGAGTTAGACAAAGGACGTAAGAGCTCAAGGCAATGTGAGAGATGAGTGGTAGTCACTTTTTGGCTGGACCTCAGAGGGAACAGACGTTGTACAGAGTACTCCAGACTCGAAAGAGAGTGAAAGAGAGGAGACTGCAGCTGTGAGAGGGAACCTGCCAAGACCAGGAAAAGAGGTACTAGGATCCATAGGACATTAGGAGAGTTGGAGAACCTAGACATCGAACCACTGGTTTTGTAGAGACAGAGAGGAGATAACAATTGTGAGAGCAAAAGTCGTTAAGGACATCAACCAAATGAACCCGGGTACTTTATATTTGCCTTCCTCTCTTTCCCTCACTTTCCTAAGTCAATCCGTTTCCTTTCCTTATTAGTTTTAAGACAGATGTATGATTAGTTTTAAGTTAGTCATTAGAGATTTTTTTGTCCTGTGTTATGCGTGTGTGTGTTACCTACCTGTAAAGTAATAGGAGGCGACCCACTTCCCTGTGTAGATATTGAAATGAAAATCTGTCGAGTTGGGATCTATGTAATAGAAGAACCGCATTTGGAGAGGATTAAAAGAGCATTCATCGTGTGCAATTTTGTCTGTGTTGTTATTTGTAATGGTCACTCATGGGCCTACAAATATCTCTTTCCGAACAACCACACTGTCCTAACTGGCAGGCGAGTAACGAGGTTAAGTAAGCATGACTTGTTACTATGGGAAAGGAAATGGAAGCAGAAGACTGATTGGTGGCGAGGGTGCAGATAGATGACCAACCATAATCACAAAAATGCGAAAAGACAATGGAGACGATTAAGTTAGCATGTAGAGAGAACCGACTCTCTGCAATAGTCAATTCAGGGGCAGAGATATCTGTTCTAAGAGATATCGAAGGTTCCCCCATTGGAAAGAGAGAAGAAGGGGCAAATACAATTAGTTGGGGCCTTCAGACAATTGGTAGACATGGCTTTGGTAAGCATCCTAATAGTTCTGTGGGAAGAAGGTAGAGAGGAGTCATGGAGACCCCTACTTGTAACTTGCGCAGTTACCAACAGACTAAACCAAGCAACGGATTCACTACTATCGGAGGAAGACTATAGAGCCCTATTAAAACAGGTGAGGCAAATGCAGGCAAATGAAAAGAGACAATCTGAAAAATCGAAACCTAAGAATTGGAAATGATAGTCTTGTCCACAATCAGAAGCGAGAGCCCCACCAAGACACAATGAATGATAGGAATAACAGTTGTAGAGATCAATCACTATTGTTA
>NW_019391363.1:0-1540 GCF_000671375.1 Centruroides sculpturatus
TAAACAAGACACATTTTAAATATGTTTTTTTGAAAATAATTAAAATAACAATATACAGTTTATCATAATTGGACAGATTAAAAATGTATCAAAAGTACTTTCAATTAAATCTCTTCGACTTCACGAATTTATAAGAAGAAACTCTAAATTGTTATTTTCTCAAAATATTAATGTTTTTGGTTGAATAATATAAAATCAGAAAATAAATATAATGTTTTAAAAGTTTCAAATGAACAATTATTATGCAAGATGTTGTCGTTATATTAGTAATTTTTAAAGTTTTCATAGAGAAATTATGAGAATATACTGATTTTTTGCTGTAATTTATAAAGAAACCTAGATCTATACAAAAATGCAAAAATGTTTTACCTCCCTGAAGTAGATGTAGTTATATTTTTTTGTAAAGAACACTTAATACTTAATTTCTAAATTTGAATAATATACAGATTTTTCTGCGAATGAGAATTTCGATATTAAATTATCATTAAAAACCAATTACAATAATAATCTTTGTTAAATCTAAAGATTTTTTCATCAATATTTATTTATAGAAAAGCATTAATGAAGAAATAGTGTGTTTATTCTTGATATTCAAATATACTTTATCGCCATTACTAGCTGTAACAATTAAAAAAAACTGATATTCATAATTTAGGTTAAAATGTCAAAAATAAAAATATGTAGCATATAAATTAGATAAACTCTGATTAAAAGTCTTATTAAATATGCGTCGAATAATTATTTAAATAATAATTCATATACTACTACAGTAATAAATATTCTTTCTCTCTCTCTCACATAAAAATCCCTATTAAAAACATAAATACAGTAACATTCATGCCACAAACGTGATTCAGATCCGCAATATGTCAAAAAAGAAACAATATCTTAATAAATTGTGTCGTTAAACTAGCAGCAAACTTTGTTAAGGCATTATAATTTTTATATTATTTTATTTTTCATATTAGGAATAAAGAGGTGTATTTTTTGTATTCGTGTACTTTTAATACGTTTTCGTGATTCATTTCAGCCAATTTTTTTTCGGAATTAAACATTACTTTCTTAATCTAAATTTCAAGTTTTGGAGGATTTAAAGCCTTAAAATGTCATTTATATGTTATGATACTTTACGTTGAAGCATAACTACATACACTATGTTCTGAATATAGATTCTATAGTTCTGAAACATTCAAAAACAGAATAAAGTGTTCAATTTTTGCATACTTGAATCATACTTTTTAAATCCTTGACCCGATAGAAGAGATAATTTCCTTATTACAATTTTTTTGAATCAATATAATTTATTTTCTTTCATATCGTAAGTGCACATACGAAATCATGCCTTTTACACCATAATTCTCCTAAAAGCAGTAAATTGAAAAAAAAATCATTCTAACATATAAGCTTTCAACGATATCAAATTTGTGGATGTAGATTGAATTGTTCCGTCGCAAAGGTATATTTGCAAACTGTCATCCTGTTTATAGTAAATTATAACAAAATTGCATAGATGATTCCATCAGTATATAAATTAGCATAT
>NW_019391364.1:0-1570 GCF_000671375.1 Centruroides sculpturatus
TCGTTAACCGATTTGGTCGTTAACCAGGACGTTCGTTAACCGGGATTCCACTGTAAATAGAGTTTGCTTGCAAAACCCCCACAGGCAACAGCTAGTAAAACAATAAAAATAATTTGGGAAATTATAAAACTATAAAAATTAATTGGGAAATAATACAAATTATAAAAATAAACCGTAAAATTATTTAGATTATAAAAATATATTAAATACCATTGTAAATATGAGAAGCTCACAATTATCAGAAGTAATGTCTTACAAGTATAATAGTTTCGAGATCATCACTTTCTTACCCTTGGGAACAAATAAACACTTTCATTGAACTAGCTGAAACAACTTACTACACAACAGAAATACCGATATTACACACTATCACTCATTACCACTATCATAACACTACTAAATTATGATAGTTGGCCGGATGGCCGAGCGGTCAAGGTAGTAGCCTACAGCTCTGTGATCGAATCTGGTCGGGTCAAAAAAAGCCTAGGAATTTTCCAAGGGATGGTCCAATCGAATATGTTGGGCCTTATCCCTCACCACCCAGTCGCACCATTGTGACTTTGGCCGAATCCATAATAAGCCTGCTATAATAGGCCATCTTAGTGCCCACAGGGCAGAAAAAGTATAAAAAAAGCTATGATAGTGGTAGTACGTAATATTAGACCAGTATATTAACATATTTACAATGGTCTTTAATGTATAATGTCACAATTTATTTTTATAAATTGTATTTTTATTATTCGTATAATTGTACGTTTAAATAAAATAATTTTACGGTTTATTTTTATAATTTGTATTATTTCCCAATTAATTTTTATAGTTTTATAATAATAATAAAAATACAATTTATAAAAATAAATTGTGCCATTATACATTAAAGACCATTGTAAATATGTTAATATACTGGTCTAATATTACGTACTACCACTATCATAGCTTTTTTTATACTTTTTCTGCCCTGTGGGCACTAAGATGGCCTATTATAGCAGGCTTATTATGGATTCGGCCAAAGTCACAATGGTGCGACTGGGTGGTGAGGGATAAGGCCCAACATATTCGATTGGACCATCCCTTGGAAAATTCCTAGGCTTTTTTTGACCCGACCAGATTCGATCACAGAGCTGTAGGCTACTACCTTGACCGCTCGGCCATCCGGCCAACTATCATAATTTAGTAGTGTTATGATAGTGGTAATGA
Organism: Centruroides sculpturatus; assembly: GCF_000671375.1. Lineage (NCBI taxonomy): Eukaryota > Metazoa > Arthropoda > Arachnida > Scorpiones > Buthidae > Centruroides > Centruroides sculpturatus. The sequence continues at coordinate 1,198 of NW_019391364.1, forward strand.
GTGATAGTGTGTAATATCGGTATTTCTGTTGTGTAGTAAGTTGTTTCAGCTAGTTCAATGAAAGTGTTTATTTGTTCCCAAGGGTAAGAAAGTGATGATCTCGAAACTATTATACTTGTAAGACATTACTTCTGATAATTGTGAGCTTCTCATATTTACAATGGTATTTAATATATTTTTATAATCTAAATAATTTTACGGTTTATTTTTATAATTTGTATTATTTCCCAATTAATTTTTATAGTTTTATAATTTCCCAAATTATTTTTATTGTTTTACTAGCTGTTGCCTGTGGGGGTTTTGCAAGCAAACTCTATTTACAGTGGAATCCCGGTTAACGAACGTCCTGGTTAACGACCAAATCGGTTAACGA
>NW_019391365.1:0-1546 GCF_000671375.1 Centruroides sculpturatus
GAATAACATTTAATAAAAACCGGAAAGTTACGCAACTCGTTGATAGATATTTAAAATAAAAGTATTGTATAATTTGAATGCATTTTTACACATAAATATTTTAACAAATACCTTCCATCTCAGTATAGTTACATTCGCATACCTTCGTTTAATTCCATATCATCTTATATTTATACGCCATACTGTCGCTTTAGTGTAATGGTTAGATCGGTTTTCTATCATCATCAAAAAGCAATCATTCAAGTTGAAAATAAACTATTTTGTTATTTCTTTTTATTTAATGCTATTTGTAAAGAATCCAGAAACGAGTTGCTTAACGTTCTCGGCAACATTTAAAACTGCGTGTGTGATGTCATCTGTTATGATATTTTATTATTAAAAACTTTTTGTATATTTAATTATTATAAAATGATAAAAAGCATAATTTTGAGAGCAGCGATAGATTTTAATAAACAAAATTGTAAATGTTAATAACGAGTAAAATCGTTATTAATTTAACCTCACTCCATTTACCTTCCACCCCTACGATTTTTAATCACCACAATTTAAACAGTATCATTCCCCTTAATACCAAACCTTCATGCAAAATTTCTAAAATTTTCGATAAAAAGCACAAGAGTTATTAAGCTTCAAACTGAGTGAACAAAATCGTGCCCTTCACACACACCAGCAAACATCCATACATACTGAAAAAACCCGAATTATTTGCATATCGCGACATTTCATGGTCCATACAAATCAAAAACTGTAAAAATCTTGAAGAGGGGTCATTTTTTTTGACCGATCGACATACTTTCCCTCTGTTATATACTGTATAACAGACGGAAGGTAGAAGAAATGTTTTATTCTTAATAATATGTACAGTACAGTATTATTTTGCGAGTTTCTATATGTTTTGTTATTGTTTCTGTTATTGTTGTAGCGGGGGTGGCATATATTGTCTTCGAGACATTGCCAAATTTAAAGCATATAAGTAAAATAAACAACAACACTAATTTTAATGTAAATTAAATCTATTATTAGTCTAACATACTACTTTAATTATTTTAATTGGATTGGATATTTACATTATTTTATTTTTATGAATTATCTGTTAATAACGCGATTTTGTCTTTTCTAAGTTTTACTTCATTTATAAATAATCTTAATGACGTTTATAATATAAATTATCAGTAGATTGAGAGGAGTAGCAGGCAGTTCATTTGACTTAAAGCTTGACGATAGGTTCTAAAGTATTGTCTTTTATATTAAACAATGATACGGAAATGATATCAGTGTTTCATTTGATAAAGGAGATAATTTTATCTTAATTTATTTCTATGATGTTATTAATATTTTTTTGTCTTTCTGGAAAGAATGAAGCTCCATATTTGTGAAGAGCCAAGATCTCTCATTTCGCTAGTACATGATTATCAAAATATATTTTAAAGTCTATATCAATTTAATAAAGTAACTACATTAGTTAAATATATTTTGACAGCTGATTTAATGATACTTTTGCAATTAATCATTAGAAAAGTAGCATATTTGTTCATAAATCACTATA
>NW_019391366.1:0-1528 GCF_000671375.1 Centruroides sculpturatus
TCTTATCACAATTTAGTATTCGGACAATTTTCTGCCAAGTTATTTCTATGTTACTTGACATTTTCATAAATATTTAACAAGCTCATTAAGAGTTGGCATTCAAATTTGTAGTAAGAACAGAAAAGAGGATGTAATATTTAATTTGATTTGTCAGAATCCCGTCCCGCGTAACTAAGGAATAAATAATAGAGGAAATATATTTGACAACGTCAAAATACCCTTCATTAAAGTCGTCTTGTGTCCAGATGCCATCCATGTTGCCGAAATAATAATTAAATTATCAAAGTACACAAGCTCTGGTCAGTTGAATATTGATGCCCTTAAACAAGATGAATGCAAACTCGAATTGGAGATTTAAATTTATTTAATAAGATTGTATCCACATATATTTATAAATCAAGGGAGAAAAAGTCGATTTAAATTCGTGGCTCCATCTGAAAATAAAATTAAGTACTAAAATTTTCAAAATTTATTATTTTAATATTTAAATTAAATACGAAAATTTAAAAAAAAATAAGTGTATGTAATAGCATTTTTATAATTAAAATGTCGTTAGTAATTAATTAAACTGGTAACTATCATAGTAAAAAAAAATGAAATTTCCAATTTGAAGTTATATCTAATTAACATGTGCATGTTAATAAGTTTATTAAAAGTATATTGAATGCTGGATGCATAGGGGAGTTAAACGAATATTGAAGCGTCAATTACTCGTATCGAAATTAATTTAAAATTTTTAAAATTTTCAATTGAGGCATGACTTATTTTACAACTGTCCAGGCCTGCTTAAAATGATATATTTTCGTCCGAATATGTACTGTACCAATGTATAAGTTTCTACGTGAGAGACATGAAGTAGCAAATCCAATTCAACTACAACGTTTTAATCCCTTTCACAAATATTTCTGCAACAGTGCAGACTATATTAAAGTATTAAGTATATAAATTCACTGTAAACAGAAGCTATCGAATCAACTTAAACATTTTGTGTATCAACTTCAATGTGATTTTTTCTGATATTTTTACGTAGTTTATATCTTATAGCAAACTGGTCACGAATAGAATGAAATTTGTGAGTACAGTACACCTGATTTGAATATATAATTCAAGACGATATTAAATCTTTTTTTTTTTTTCTAGTCTGATTTTTATCTCTCCTCTGTATCGTTAATAAAAATAATATAATGCTCATTATTTTCTTCACTAACTTTTATATGATTCTTTTTATTCTTTTATCGTTAAATTTTTATTCGAATGTATTTTTACACTTTATTTTTTGAAATTTTTATTTGGCGTATTTGATTAAAGAATTGTTATGTTCCTCCGTTAGTTTCAATGATGTGAATCAATTGCATTAGACTATACCAACTGAGTCAAGTTCCAAAATTCGATTTGGGTAAAGAATCGATTTATCGACGTCAAGTGAACGTTGTTATTCACTTTTCATGAATGTGAAACCGTTTAGAGTTAGTCCGCGATACAATGTAATAGAATACAAAAGCTTTTTTATATATAAGCTATATATTAT
>NW_019391367.1:0-1529 GCF_000671375.1 Centruroides sculpturatus
GGCAAAGTCATGGTGGGTAACAGCTAGTATAGTATATGTAAATATTTTATGTAAGTTCGAGGAGGAAATGTCTTTAACTATATGAAGTTCCTTTGTCTCGTCCTACTATATTCGAGGTCTTTCACGTGGTCCGTTCTTTCTGACTTCCCAGAAGCTTCTGACCTTATTTTCTATTGTTCCACGTCACTCCTTTTGTTTCAAGCGCCTCCGGCTTTGGAGGGCCAATCACACCTTTACATATATATATAACTCATAACCCAATTTTAATTAATTAAAGCCAAATGATATTGCTGAAATTGTCAGACTATGTTTGGGCTATATACTCAAAAGCTCAAAACTAATCTTTTTTACAATTTTTACAAGATTATTTGGTTTTAATTAAATAGCAACTTTTGAAACGTTCTGTATATTCATATCTATAGTAATATTACGATGATACATTTTTTAAAAACTGAATAATGATCTCTAAAATTTATCAAATGAAACTTACCAACAAATCCTATTCTTGCATCACCAGTTTTAGCAACATCAAAACCTTCTCCTGGACCTCCACCACCACCTTTGGGAGTTATCAATTCTCTTCTTAGTTTTGCGAGTCGAGCTTTCAAAAGTCCAAGATGCCCCATTGTCGCTTTGTTCCTTTGAGTTCTAGCCATCTGAAAGTACAAACTTATTTCAATACACTACACTCAAAAAAATCAGCAGTATAAATTTAAATATGGATATTATTTGAAAGAAGTGAATGAAAAATCAATTTAAGTATTTTTCTTAATAAAAGGTTTAAAATTTTAGATTATTTTACAATTAAATATAATGCATGCAGAAAGTTATAATCAACATATATCATTAGATGTTTGTATTTTGAAAAATTTCTCAAATTAAAGGCAATATTTAAATATTGCCTTAATTTAATTAAATAAAGTAGCTTTTTCTCAATGAAAGTTTCCCAAAATGTTTAGGAGATATCTAGTATATGTAGTAATTTTTAGAAAATCTATCAATGAAATCACTATTATTGTTTTACGGCATTTTATCTTTGATGCAATTTGTAGGAGTTGTTTCCTTCATAGCCCATTCAATTCCCACTACTGATATGTGTATACAAATCATTTATTTAATCAGGTAATGAAAAGAAACTGGTAGACTGTGGCAAATCTTTGAAGCATAAAAAGATTCAGATCTTTTATGGCTTTGTGTATTTTTTATTAAACCATTTCAAGTACTTTCGAATCCTTTTATTACTCCCTAAAGGTAATAAGTTATCATCAGGTTACAAGCCAGGTAGAGGTATATTCTGATATAATAAGTTAAAAAATCATAGATATAATAACTTGAGGGATTCTCTACCTTATTCTAATATTGGAATATCTAGAGCTTATGCTGACAATTTGTTTAACAAGTCAATGCTCCAAAAAATGCTATGTATAAGCCTTTTTCACCAAGTGTCACACTAGCCCCACACTGGGCATCATATTCAATCAGCAGACAGCCCTGGTGCATATTTCCAATACTCTGATAGCAGACCAGTA
>NW_019391368.1:0-1725 GCF_000671375.1 Centruroides sculpturatus
CAAAATAAAAAAATAATTTTTAACAATACAATAGTCTTCGTTAGGCTTAACATCGACGAAAATTCAACGCAAAGCGACACGCAAAGGATAAAAATTTCAACACGGGATAAATTAATATATTTTTTCGTACATAATTGGTTATCCGAAAAATAAGTTATCTGAACAATCCCAGTCCCCAATTGATTCGGATAAACGACGCTCTACTGTAATTAAATAAAACATTTAGTTTATTTATTTATACAAATTAACCAAAAATTATTATATTTACAATAAATGTATTCAAAACTGTATTAGTGAACCTAGTAGAAAATAAAGTAAACACACAAAAATAAATTAGCATAAACACAGTTTCCTTATAATTTATCATTTATTATGAAATATACAGTGGTACCTCAGGATACGAACACCTCTGCATACAAAATTTTCAGGATACGACATGAAATTCGAACATATTTTTGCTCCACGATACAAACAAAAACTCACCATACGACGTTACATTAGTTTGCAGTGCCATTTTTTATTCACTTCTGTTCATCGGTCTCAGTCCGTGTGTTTGCTTTGTTGTGGAAGGATCTCACTCGATAAAGGAAATCTTGAGGTATTATCAGAAAATGACTGATTTTATTGAAAAGAAACATCCCAAAAAGGTTCACACTGGCCATATTGCTGCTCGGAGTAATGAGATATGCCTAAGTCATTTTAGAAACATTTTAAAAAGTAGGCAAAGCCAAACCTCTATGGATAGATATTTTACCAAGCAACCTCTATCCAGTGAAAGTGCTGGTGGAAGTGAAGGAAAGAAAGCAAAAAGCAGTGAATAAAAATTAAAAAAGAAAAAAAAGCTAAAACAATTAGTGCTGTTTTATAAGTTATTTTTAAGTTATTGTTACATTATGTTATGTAAGTTAAGTTTTTAGTATCATTTTCCTTCTCCCTCTCTTCCGCCAACAGTTTACACCTTCACCATCATCTATTCTCAAAGGTAAAGTGCAAATAAAACTACATTTTTTTTAATCAATAATTATTCTATTATGGTTATTTATAAATTTAGAACTGGCCGGGTGGCGCTGACTGTCGAGACTGTTGGCATGTTTTTTTGATGAAGTTTGTTAAACACTCTTAATCTATTATTCGTACGTAAATACTGTGAAGTCTGTATAAGTGTCTTAATGTGGAAAATAACAAGTTGTTTAGTGTTAAAATTAATTATTTGCCTTTTAATAATGGTGGGAATAGAACCTAATCCAGGTCCTTCCCCCATTCTCCTTAAGAAGTAGGCTGTTTTGATATGCAAAAGAGGGGGCGAGGTCGGCCTCGTAAAGATAATGCAAAAGAACTAAACGCAGAATACCCAGAGGAAGAATTATTGTGTGGAGAGTTTTTGCAGTTGGAGGAAGAATCTACTGGATACAACTCAGGAGCTTTGAAATCTTTGAAAATCTCGGAATACTTTGAACCTTCATCTCTTAAGGAACCTCAAGTAGAATCACACCCACAATATTCATTAAAATCAATTTATGATTTGTTACAGGCCAATTTCTCTCAGTTAAATCACGATATCCAAGGCATTAAGAACGAACTACAATGTATGAAAGAAGAGAATAAAAGATATCAAGAAGAAATACAGAATCTAACTCAAGAAATGAAAAAAACTAGATGTATTAGTTAAGCATAATAGCCATCTAAAAGGTACGTTAGAATTTGAACTAGATAAGTTGATTAATG
>NW_019391369.1:0-2488 GCF_000671375.1 Centruroides sculpturatus
ATTTTGAATATCACAATGATTATATTAACAATACAAATATAGTTTATTTCAGATCGCTTATTTTTTGTTTGCTATTTGCTGTTCATTTATCATCAGGTGATAACTTGATATTATCTTTTAGACTCAAATATTGTTCAGTAGAAATCAAGTATTTGAATTCATTCTTGCTAAGGAGAGCAACAAGATTTTTACTTGTTTTATGCAATTCTAGTTCAAGTTCTTTAGGAATTACTGCAGGATTTTCAACATCTTTGAAAAAATTATACATGCCATAATTAAGAATAGGATTAATAGATCCAAGGGGAAGTACACCACTAAAAAAACTTTAAATTTATTCCATTTGAAACTATTTATTAAATTTTGAATCAGATCTATGGATTGACAAATATCAGAAACCTTTTCTTCAAAAGTACGATTTTTAAAGCTATCCCCATCATTTAGGATTATAAAATTTTCATCTAAAAATAAAAATATCTCCAATTTATCAGATTCTTTGTAAATGTTGTGTAAATCTGTTAGGTTGTTTTTAGTTTTTTCATATAAATGTTTTGTGTCGGGAAAATGAAAATAAATTTGAGAAAGTCGAAAGAAAGGCAGCTCTAATATATTTGTCATTGTTTTTAAAGAGGTAAAACCAAAATATACTTTGGCATTTGAACAGAATAATTGTTTGTTGGTTATATTTTTAATTTCGTTAACACATTGAAGCCAAACTGCAGGATGATAAACATTCTGTTGAATACCGTATATGAAATTATTTGATAATTCTTCATCTCCACAAAGACCACAAAGAAATGGTAGAACTATAAAATCGTTGGCATAATCTGGAGGAATATGTTTTGAATGGTAATAACAAAGAGCAATGATAAAGTCGAAAAAGGTGTTATGTATAAAATCAAAACAAGTGATTCCATCTACCTCGAAATACTTTACAAAAATGTGTAGTCCTAATATAAATTGATAGTCTTTTTCTTCTGGAAACTTTCTCTTTAACTCTTTATCTGTTGATGTTATTAACTTGTGAATGTTGCATATGATTATGGACTCAGCTGTTTTACCCATTTTGGATCTTTTGTCCAAATATATTTCTCCCAATTTAACTAGTAAGTCTTCTCCATAGAAAAACTTTCCTTTTTTTAAATTATGTTTTTCTCCCATTTTTCTCATATATCTTTTTATCACCAGATGAAAGATTTGAATGAACAAATCTGTTCTTGTTTGTATTTTGTAAAAGTATTTTGTTTCTGGTAGACAGCATAACATATGCAACATTAATGGACATTCAGCTAAGGCAGAATGAAAATTGCTGAATTTTATCAAGTTTAAAAGTTTATCCCGCCTGCCGTCATCATCATCAATAACTAATCTAATATACTTTTCTTTTTGTTCTTGTGAAAATCCTTGAATAGTGAATCTCATATTTACGTTTTCTCTTATATTTTTGGCAGCATGAGGACGGCAAGTAACAAGAATTGTCATATTTTTAGAAATATAANCCTTGGACATGTTTTTCAAGAAGCCAGCTGCCAAAAAACAAAGGATGGAACAAGAGGAGTTGACCCTGCAAGCTCCAGTAGCCTCTCCTGAATCTGGCTTTGATTAAAAAACAATAAAAAGGGACTTGCTACAATGTGTATAAAGTGTATTTGTATGAATGTGTGAAGAAAGTGTTCCTCCACGTTATCCTCACAACATCTGACTACCCGGCATAATTGGTGACTGCTCCATTTTCATTTTTTTATGGTACAGTACGGTTATTTTCTGCTGTGGAATGAATTATATGTTTTAACATGTATTTCTATGGGAAAATGCGTATTGTATAACGGACTTTTCACTTAACGGACGTGCACCTGGAACGGATTAAGTACGTTATTCGAGGCACCACTGTACTTGAAAAATTTAAGATTACTAATTTAAACACCACCTGTGTAAATTTTAAATACACCCAAAAGTTTATCATTTTTTATAACAAGTGTAAAGTATTTTAAATATAGGGTCAAGCCTGAACTATACTTTCAACCAGCATCATTGATAATAGTGATGAATTGTTGTTCCCTATACTTCCTATTCTGATTGTCATTACTGTGGAACAAGTGTTCTCATATAGGATTCAGTTGTGACTTGTCATTGATCTACAATAGGGGTATTTGAGCTTGCACACAAATGCAGCATGATTTATCTGCATATTAGGAGGGATGACAGAGTAAAAAGAGCAGAAATTATTATAAAATGTAAAGAAAGTAATGTCTGGAATAATTTTTGCATAGCTAATAGTAAATGGCATTCAGCAGAGATGACAACTATACTATAACAATTAACACTTGCATAGATATTGTTTAATCAATTAATACAGTAATGTTTTCTCAACCTATTTCATAAGCCGTACATCTTCATGTATGACTCTAGAATATAAACTGTTACAAAATGGAAGATTTGAACAATAGAAATTTTCAAATGTATACACTTAACGTTATACAATATTTTGAAA
>NW_019391370.1:0-1570 GCF_000671375.1 Centruroides sculpturatus
AAGAACTTATGGCGCTTTTATTGCTTTATGGTGCTTCAAAATGTGCTTTTCAGTGCAACGTGATTAAGTGTGTTATATGCTTTAATATGTTGTGTGGTGCTATTAGTAAAATATGCTACAACGAGTACTACAATGTGTTATATGGTGCTCCAAAGTTCAATGTGCAACGTGTAAGTTTTCATGGTGCTTCAAAGTGCAAACATACAACGTGTAAAGTGCTTTATAACACTTTAAAATGCATTGTGAAATGTGCTTTATGTACAGTACCTAAGAGCTCTAATCCGTTCAATTACCTAAGTTCATGAGAAATAGTTTAATCGCCGATTTAATCAATAATGTTTTTCAAAAATTATCCGGATTTGAACAACAAAATATTATAATAATTTTTTCAAGAATCCTTCTTTTNTTGTTTTATATGTTTTATAGTGCTTCTAGTTTTCTGTGGTGTCTCTTGTGTTTTATGGTGCTTCTAATGCTTTATAGTGATTCAATGTGCAAAGAGCTTATGGCGCTTTTAGTGCTTTATGGTGCTTCAAAATGTGCTTTTCAGTGCAACGTGATTAAGTGTGTTATATGCTTTAATATGTTGTGTGGTGCTATTAGTGAAATATGCTACAACGAGTACTACAATGTGTTATATGGTGCTCCAAAGTTCAATGTGCAACGTGTAAGTTTTCATGGTGCTTCAAAGTGCAAACATGCAACGTGTAAAGTGCTTTATAACACTTTAAAATGCATTGTGAAATGTGCTTTATGTACCTAAGAGCTCTAATCCATTCAATTACCTAAGTTCATGAGAAATAGTTTAATCGCCGATTTAATCAATAATGTTTTTCGAAAATTATCCGGATTTGAACAACAAAATATTATAATAATTTTTTCAACAATCCTTCTTTTACTGATAAATTTTCATTTAATTTTGGCTTTCACACTCCCCTACACCCATTGTCCCAGATTGTCGAAATTTCGTAACCTCCTTTTTCGAACAGAACTTATCATTCTGAATATCTGTATCACTATGAATAATAAAACTCGTCCATTGAAGTTTAAATTACAGTAAAAATCTTCTAATAATACTGTATTTTCAAGTCATTCTCACACAAGGAAAAATGTGTTAGGAGGTGTTGAGGTACGAATAGGGAATTGAGTATAACTTTATGAGAACCGAAAGTTTCAAAATCACTGCTAAACACTCATTTAATTCGGTAAAGAATAATAATTACTGTACTCAATTATCTCGTTGATAATTACAGAAAAATTTTTAGAGAATGTCGTTTTTTGAAAATAATTGTCTTTGTATTAAATTTCTTAAATTTAAAATCGTCTCGTAATAAAGAAATCGCGAAGATATATTATGAACTAAATTAACAGACATTCTATATGGGTTAATGTGCATGTTATATCACGTATAAGAATTACAAAACTTCAACACAAGTAAGTCTTAATTAATAATAAAAACATAATTGCAATTTACTTCCATATATTTGCGATACATAAAAATAAGTGTATGTATTTTTCGACGCAACATTTTGAAAACTCATGAGGAATATATCAATTTTCAGCAGTTTTT
>NW_019391371.1:0-1529 GCF_000671375.1 Centruroides sculpturatus
GTTTTACCGAATTATATGAGTTTTTTTAGCATGTTTGTACGAATACTGTCGCAATTTTTTCGCCATCATATAGGAATCCGAACTATATGAACCCGTGTTATAGGGGGTTGACTGTACATGAAAATTATAATAATTCAACCTTAAGATGCTTTTCTAAGCAAGAATTTTAGAATGGATTGCTTTGTAACTCATCTATTGATATCACAGATGAGAATTATGATCAAAATGTAATAGAACTTTTTAAAATTTCTAGGATTGTGAATAAAATTGATTTGATAAAAAAAGAATCCAGAGATTCATTGCCAAGAACAGATAGTTAAAAAAAAAAAAAAAAAAAAAAGCAATTAAAAAGTAATTTTTTAAATCCACTTCAAACTTTATATCCACAAAAATGTATTTTAAACAGATGCTATAATTATTGCTAAGTTAAAAGCAAAAGCTAATGTTTTACATATGTGAAGCCCTGGAGATTGTATAGTCTGAGATAATTGATTTTGAATGTTTTAAAAAAAATCCTAGAATGATGAGATGACAGCCACATCTATACGAAATATTCAGAGAGCAAAATTATTACCTCAGAAACGTAATTTTGACAGTTAGCACTATACACCCCAAGGGCTTAAAATATCTATGTAAAAAAATTAAGAATTTTTTTCATCAATTGTATCAATTACACTAATGGCCTGATTAACATTCATGTTTCTAGCAAATGCAGTAACTAAAATTATGATACATTATAATATACGTGGTTTTGGTAAAAGCCAGTTTTAAATACTGTATTAAATGACAGAAGTGTCTTAAATTTGGTAGAATTTATTAATATTAATAAAATACAATAATAAGAAATTAAGTAGCAAAAGTGAGTATACTTGTAATTCTTTAAATTCATTTCTTAAAAATATAATAATGCAAGATAATACATTTCCTTATACAGTACTACTTTTTAATTTATACTTTCTAAATTTGTATATTATACCACAATTTTTGACATTTCTATGCCCTACTTCATTTTTTATAATTGTAAAATATCTATAAAATAAAATATAATGTTTTATTTTATGTAAAATATATTCTAATTTTATTTCTATATTTATTTTTTAACACTCAAATACAACATAAAGCATTTTTCTAATAGAGCAGATTTATTAACTAACACATTAGAAAGAGTTAACATGTTTGAAATACATAATCTTTATAGTCTGAAATTTTAATATTGTTTGTCAGGAAATATATAAATGAAAAATGATTTCAAAATTAATATGAATACAACTTTCACTATCTGTTTTAAACTAATTTTGTTATAAGCATTATTATATGCAACTTTTTGTTTCTTGTATTTCTAATAGTATTTAAATTGGGCAGCTATCATTATTTTTAAATTCTGTTGTTTGATCATAAATATAACAATGATCACTATATTCACAATAAGAAAATATTAAGCTGCTGCCAGTAACAGTGCAAGAATTTTGTTCTGCCCCCACCTTTGTCCTTCCAGAATATATGTTTTAGTGGGACAGATGTTATCTGCA
>NW_019391372.1:0-1527 GCF_000671375.1 Centruroides sculpturatus
AACAAGATTCTACTGTATCTATAATGAATATTAAATAATTACTTAGGAAATCTATGTTTTAGTAAAATAATGAGACAGTCCAACTCCCTATACTTCCTATGTTAATAGGGTTCTATTATATATTAATTGTAAACATTATTATTATTGTCATGCCATGCTCAGCTGATTCTGGTTTCAAGTGCTATGTTGGACTAACAACAAACAAGTATAACATTAAGTTGTGTTATTGGTATGTGTGTCACCATCTAGAAACTTCTCAACAGTGTGGCATGTTCAATATTGCTGCTTTCTGTAGTGCCGTGTATATGTTTTTATTAAGGTTTAATGTTTGTAGACTTTTGTGTAGTGTATGTGGCATAACACCAGTAGAAGAGAGGACAAGTACAGTACAATAAACACTTATCCATCCTCCACATCTGTCTTATTTCTTGAATGAGTGGTGTGTACTTGTTTTTTTTTTTCAGTGTGGACAATTTTTGTTATGAGAGTTTGAAACGGAGATGATGTCTATTATATAAGTGATCTTATTACATTTGTCAATGAGAGTGATGTCGGATCTATTGTGATGAATTGTTTTATTAGTGATTATGGATCTGTTGCAGTATATTTGTAGTATGGTACATGGGTGTTTAACAATCTGTTATATGTTGTATTTTTTCTGGCAGAATGTGACATTTTCTGCATGAGTCATTTGTGAGTGATGCATCTTTTGGAATGTGTTTTTTGTAATTTCTAGTGTTTATGGTCTGATATTGAATGATAACCATAAACACCTCAGTCTCTCCAAACAGATAGCCCTTAGTTTGATGCAGCTTTGTCAAAAGAGTTCTGAGCTTGATCAGGCATGCCAGTTCTTTTTGGGCCCATGACTGCTTACTGGTGTCTGTTGTTTATATTTATATCCAGATGCTCAGAGTTTAAGTTTAAAGGTGTGTGGTTACTGTCTGCCAAAGTTATAGCTTTATTTAATCTTTGTGTTTCCTGTTTTTTTTTTGTGGAAAAACACCTATAGTGTCAAAATTTGTTTGTGGGTTAAGTTTACTATATTAGTCAGACCCTGGCCACCTTCTTTCTGAGGAAGAATTAGTCTTTCTGTGAATGATATTGTTTATGCTTAGTATTATTGTGTTTTCCTTTGGGGTTGCTCAAGATCTGTGCATGTCCAGTATATAACTCCAAAAGAATAAGTGAGTACAGGGACTGACAACATATATATTAATAGCTTTAATAGTATGTTTTGCATATAGGTTTGTTTTTAGTACTGCATGTAAGCTGTTCTGCTATTTGAGCATTAATCTTAATTTTATCTGTGCATGTTCTGTAAGTTTGGCCCATTGTAATCCTAAATATTTGTAAAACTCTCCCTCTTCCATGGATTCAATATCTCCACTTCTGAGTACAAAGTTTCCTTTCTTCAATTTCCTTTCTTCAATTGCGGACCTGGAAAAACTGTTGTTCACGATTCATTAAAACAAGATTCTACTGTATCTATAATGAATATTAAATAATTACTTAGGAAATCTATGT